>NC_082395.1:23772817-23815285 GCF_031168955.1 Gadus macrocephalus | reverse complement strand
CCGACCGCACCCCGCTGACCCGGTTCTGTTCCCGCTAACGCAGCTCGGGGGGCTGCAGTTTGACAAGGAGCTGCGCTCGCTGGTGGCGTACCTGACCACCATCACCACCTGGACCATCCGCGACAAGTTTGCCCGCCTCACACAGATGGCCACCGTCCTCAACCTGGAGAGGGTAACGCCCCCTAACCCCCTCTTCACCTGCCCCCACCCCCCCACACCCCACCCCTCACTAAGGGTCAGGGTTAGGGTTGGGGGGGGCGGGGGGTGACTCTGTGGTGTGTTGCAGGTCACGGAGATCCTGGACTACTGGGGGCCCAACTCGGGGCCCCTGACCTGGCGCCTGACCCCCGCCGAGGTGCGGCAGGTCCTTGCACTCCGCATCGACTTCCGCAGCGAAGACATAAAGCGGCTCCGCCTGTAGGGGGGGGATGGGGGGGACCTGTGTCTGAGACCAAGACCAGGATGCGGTCTGGGACCGGGACCAGGACCGGTCTGGAACCAGGACGAGGCCCGAGACCAAGTCGTGGTCTGGGACCAGGACACAGCCCGAGACAAGGACCGGGACGCAGTCTGGGACCGGGACCAGGATTCGGTCTGGAACCAGGACGCAGCCCGAGACAAGGACCGGGACGCGGTCTGGAACCGGGACCAGGATCATGGATCGGGTCGCCGTCCATCGTGCGGCAGCGGGCTGCTGAGGCTCTGCTGGGACTGAACTCGTAGATCCATTCTTTACTTGTGTTCTTCCAGACCAGTTCTTGTGTACATATGTTATCAGGGTGAGGGGTGGGACTGTGATTAGTCTTGAGGAAGGAGAACATTTTCCCTGGCGTTAAACACCTCAGCCTTCCTGTGAGCACCGCTGAGTCGGAGTGGATCTGGGCTCCGGCCCGGGGGGCATCGGAGCGTTTCAGGGGAATATGAAATGTAAAAGAATCTGTCAAATGTTTAATTTCATGATAACGTCGATCTGGGAGTTGAGTTTTTTTATATCTGTAAGTAAGACTGCGCTAGATGTGTCAGGCAGCGCGTAATGAACACACTCCATTAGAGGACAGAAGCGGGTCAGACGACTGATCCAACGTTCAACACATGAATAGCTTCTTGTCTGCGCTGATGGGACACTTTTAACCTAATAAATTGAGAGGCTGTACAATGCTGTTGATCTCTGCTGTGCTACATTCTGCAAAGTGCTGTCCTATCAGCGCGGAGGCCGCCACAAAGCCTTTGTATTGCGGCCACATCGGAGTCACTGAGTACAGCGCATTATGCACAAGGTAATGAACCATTAAAAGAGGGCCACTCTAATAACGTCGCCTCATCTCCACAGCTAACCTTAATCTGTAGACGGGTCTGCTGAGGAGACACTGCTTTGTGTGTGTGTTTGTGTGTGGTGCACGTGGATTAAAGACGCGGCAGACATTGGGAATAGTTAGGAAAAGTGTGGCTTTAATGTAAACACAACATTCGATTGGCTCAGCACAAACATTCCACATGAGAGCAACCAATAAAACTACGGAGTAGGATGGGATGCAGCACAAAAACATTCACAGTAAAAAAAAAATCTGGTATAATCATAATATATATATACAGTACGGTGTTTCAAGGTGAGAATGGAAAGAGCATATGAGGAGTGATATGTGATAGATAAAGAGTATACAGGGAAAGGAGGATGGAGGATGGATATCAGGAGTGGAGAGATGGAGAGCTGTACGACCCACAGACCGGGGGGCGTGGTGCACTGTGTCTGTGAAGGGGCAGGGCTAAACGCCTAGCTCACTGGAGAGGGGGCGGGGCTAAACGCCTAGCTCACTGGAGAGGGGGCGGGGCTAAACGCCTAGCTCACTGGAGAGGGGGCGGGGCCAGACGCTTAGCTCACTGGAGAGGGGGCGGGGCTAAACGCCTAGCTCACTGGATAGGAGGGGGGGGGGGGGGCTTAACGCCTAGCTCAGTGGAGAGGAGGCTGGGCTAAACGCCTAGCTCACTGGAGAGGGGGCGGGGTTAGACGCCTAGCTCACTGGAGAGGGGGCGGGGTTAGACGCCTAGCTCACTGGAGAGGGGGCGGGGGTAAACCCCCAGGAGAGGGGGGGCGTGTCAAGGCGCCATCCCGGTAGAGTTCTACGTCTATCAGAGTGGGGGCTGCAGGCGGTCGCGGTGGCGGAGCCCTCCGACTCGTTCACAGGTTACTGCCCCCCCTCGAGTGACGGGGGGATGAGGGCATGTTCTAAGGAGGTGGGAGGGTGCATGCAGGGCATGAGGTCTAAATAACTCATCCGATGATATTAAAATGCAAGGTGTTGCTTCAATGACATTAGGTGATTCGACACTAGTGACCCATGATGGCTTCTCCCTGTCATTCTCAGAAGGTTGGCACTGATATGACATCCCCCCCCACCTATCATTGGCTGATCAGAGGCATTCTATCCACTGCAGGGGGCCCAATATAAAAAGAGCCGGCGCCACTTTAACAGAGCCATCCTCATCTCCTTTATGTGTTTGAAGAGAAAGAAAGAGTGAGAAAGACAAACGGAGGTTCCTGCAGGCTACTGGCATTAAGCAGTCATGTGCGACCAGAAGAAAGGGGAGCTTTGTCCCAGTGAGCGCTAAAGAGCTCTGTTCATCTCCAGCATGACCCCCAGCCACCGGTACAGTTCCCCCCCTACACCACCACCACCACCTATATATATATAGAAGTAGAGCATCTGTGGCCGGGCGGCACCAGGGGTTATTCAGCAGGACAGCGGCTCTCTCGGCCTCGCTGATCAAATGTAAAGGACGACCACTATCTTTTTTTTTGGTGTTTTTTTAAGGAAATGTTAAAAGAGTACATTGTGCATTCCGTGCATCGGATTTCTAGGTTTTGCAAAAAACAAGGCAAGGCTGCTCATAGCCCCTAGTGCCGCGGTTCTCATCTTCATAATTGCTGGTACAATCAAGAAAAAACAATTAAACATTTATTTTGTGAAAACACATTTTTTTTTAAAACACACCCAGGGTTTGTATAGTGAACTCAAAACAGAGAAGATGGGAGAGGAACCAAACATGGCAATAATTCAGTGTGGTGTCTGACGGCAGCTCTTTGGGTCCGTGTGGACGTGTCGATTTACATACAGTATTTATGTGTTTTAGTATCATCAAAATTATCATTATTAACACCTCATACTCCCCATGGCAGCCGGCGGCCCGGCCTCAGTATAAGCCACACCCCCTCAGGTTGTTTGCGATAATGATGTCGGTGACCGCGTCGAACACTACCTGGATGTTCCCAGTGTCGGTGGCACAGGTCAGGTGGCAGTAGATCTCCTTGTTGGGGGAGCGGTTCTTACTCTCAAACTGAACCTGGATGTAGGCTGTGGCGTCGTCGTAGGTGTTAGCACCTGGGTGGGGGGGGGGAAGACACACGTCAGTACGCCGCCATCAGCAAGTCTGGGGGGGGGGGGGGGGGGGGGGGGGGTTAGGGGGGTGGGGGGGGCGGGGGGAGACCTACCTATGTATTCAGGGAAGCAGATACTCAAAGGGGACTTCTTGATCTTCTCAGCGAACAGATCCTTCTTGTTGAGGAAGAGGATGATGGAGGTGTCGATGAAGAACTTGTTGTTGCAGATGGAGTCGAACAGCATGAGGGACTCGTGCATGCGGTTCTGTGGGGGGAGAAAGGGGGTTAGATTAGTGTTAACGACTCGAGCACTGGAGGGAGTAGAGGAGATGTGCAGCGATGCTCTGATGCTCCACTCACCGTTGTCTCGTCTTCGTGGAGCACCTGGTCGTAGCCACTCAGGGCCACACAGAAGATGATGGCGGTGACGTCCTCAAAGCAGTGGATCCACTTCTTCCTCTCGGACCGCTGACCTCCGACGTCAAACAGCCTGGTGGACAGAGAGCAGACATCTGTCAACCTCTGAGTTCTGACGCGTAGGGGCCGCGTAGGGGCCGCGACGGGCGGCCATGCAGGCCCCAGGGGGCCACGGGCCCCAGGGGCCCAGGGCTGGGGACCAGGTACCTGAAGTGAAGGTTCTTGAAGGTGAAGTGGGTCTCGACGATCCCGGTGGTCTTCACCCTGGTCCTGAGGATGTCCTGCTCTGTGGGCTGGTAGTCGGCGGCTCCGATGCGGTCTAAACTGTCCAGGTAGCTGAGGGGGGGGAGGGGGAGGGATGATGGGGTGTTTCCTCCGCAGCACACAGCTCTTCGTTCTAATGGTGTTTCCATCTCCCTGGATGTAAGTGTTTATCCCGGGTCATGTTCGTACAGCTACTGTTGTTGTTATGTGGCCCGCTGGCTTATGAGGATCGCTTCACCGTCTAGCTCAACTGGCATGGAAATAACGCCGCTGGGGGTTCGATTCCCACGGGGAACGGCCACGGTACAAATATCAGAGTGCACTCACACTATTCACACGCATTAGCCTACCAAATGGCCACTATAGCAGCTAGTGCATCGCATTGTCATGTACCATGTGAGTGCTCCCTATTGTCCCTGTCAGCCATCACCCCCATGTTAATTTACTCATTATTGTCCATGTCAGTCCTTATGTTAATATACTCCCTATTGTCCCTGTCATGTTAATATACTCACTATTGCCCCTGTCAGTCCTTATGTTAATATACTCACTACTGTCCCTGTCATGTTAATATACTCACTATTGACCCTTTCTTAATGTCAGCCATCACCCCCATGTAGTAATAGTGAGTATATAAACTCACTATTTTCCCTGTCATGTTAATAGACTCACTATTGTCCCTGTCATGTCAATAGACTCACTATTGTCCCTGTCATGTTAATAGACTCACTATTGTCCCTGTCATGTTAATGTATTCATTACTGTCCCTGTCATGTTAATGTACTCACTAGTCCCTGTCATGTTAATATACCTACTACTGTCCCTGTCATGTTAGTATACTCACTGCTGTCATGTTAATTCACTCACTTTTGTCCTTGTCATGTTAATGTGCTCACAGCTGTCATGGTAATGTAATCACTATGGTCCCTGTAGTGTTCATATACTCACTACTGTCCCTGTAATTGTTAATATACTCACTTTTGTCCCTGTCATCTTAATGTACTCACTACTTTCCCTGTCATGTTAATGTACTCACTAGTCCCTGTCTGGTTAATATACTCACTACTGTCCCTGTTATGTTAGTATACTCACTACTATCCCCGTCATGTTAGTATACTCACTATTGTCCCTGTCATGTTAATGTACTCTCCAATGTCATGTTAATGTTCTCGCTTTAGTCCCTGTCATGTTAATGTATTCACTAATGTCATGTTAATGTACTCACTACTATCATGTTATATACTCACTACGGCCCCTGTCATGTTATGTACTCACTACTGTCATGTTAATACTCACTACTGGGCGGAGTCATGTTAATATACTCACTACTGGGCGGAGTCGTTGAGCTGGTATTCCCGGGCGCGGTTGAAGCACTCGGCGGTGCCTGCGTCGGCCCAGACCTTCTGCATGGCCGTGAGGAGCTCTGCCGAGTACGGCTCTGTGTCCTCCATACGGGTCACCACGTCACACACTAGCTTAGCATCCGCCTGCAAATGCACATACACACACACAGTTATTACAGTTATGGGATGTGAACCGATAGAAACAGTGTGATCATACCGGATGGATCATTACGGGCTAAACGATCGGACTCCAGGTTTGATGCTTTGACCGACGTTGTGATGCAATAAGATTCGTTATTAGTGGGAATGATCGTTCCTGAATCCCAATCTCCATTTTCACTGAGAAAAATATTCATGTCACGATGTGACATTTCTCGGGGTCTGTACCCAAACAACCTCTCTCCCTGCACCCTGAGACGGCGTGAATAGAGCAGGGAACTCTGCAGCTCTAAAACATGTATTAATAATTTATAAAGCGGTTCCACGTTTACGTTACTCTAATAGAACAAACTGCAGTGTCTGCTTCTGCATGTTGCACTGGTCCCACTGGTCCCAGTGGGAGCTTGGTATTTCCATGATGGTTGGTTCCGGCCCGTCCTGGGGCGTGGAGGGGGGCTCACTTTTCTATCCTTGTCCGCAAACTCGATGGCCAGGGAGTCCATGGCCCTGAGGATGGCGGCGAGGCTCTGGATGGTGTTGCTGTAGACCACGGGCTTGTACTGCTTCACGTCGTCCCCTGAGAACCCGTCCTCGTGGATGATCCTGCACACACACACCGCAATCAGCGCCACACACACCTGCTCGCAGCGCAGCGCGAAAACACCCGCGCCTGTGCGTGAGTGTGTGTGTGTGTGTGTGCGGTCGTGTGTGCGTTTGTTGTTGTCCTCTACATTTACCTTTCACCTTATATATTTGTGTATAAACATATCTATATAAATATATACGTCTGTATATAATATCAATATCTAACCAACATATTGAGTGTATTCTCTGCCGTTTATGTTTAATATTGCTGAAGGAGGAACAAGACAGTGGAATTAATAATTCAGGAGGAGTCGGATTCCTACTGAGCCGCAGCATGTAACGCTTTCTGAGCTAATATTGGTAACATTTGAAGAGGAGAAACGTTAGTATAATGTCCTCCACACACAGGGCTCATTAGGCTTAACATATCAGGAGAGAGGTCAGCCTGGGGTGGCATCCTGTCTGTGGGGGTTCACCCAATGAGGACACCCACAAAATATCGGAGAACAGATTTCAACGACAAATTAGCGATTAAAATTAACATCCAAGATGCACACTCTCTCACACACACACAAACACACACACACACACACACACACACACACACACACACACACACACACACACACACACACAACAAACAACACACACATTAGCAACCAGCTATACTTACTATATCTAAATGAAACTGTATCTATAAGAGATATATTAACTGCATACAACTCATCTTTCATATGCATAATCAATCAGATATGGTCTGAAAATAACCCCAGAAAAAACCCAACTATGGTGCTTTATTACATTTTAGGGTAACCTACTTTTCACACACGCATACACACTCACACACGCAAACACACACACACACACACACACACACACACACACACACACACACACACACACACATACACACACCAAAACACACATCGAAACCGAAAAACACACACACAAGCAAATACACACACACACACACACACACACACACACACACACACACACACACACACACACACACACACAGAGCAGAAGAGCATAAACCAAAACCCGTAATTCTGCAGTGCACTTAATCTACCCGGTGAATGTATAAAGGGGCTAATGGATAGCATGACAAAAAGCATTTTTTGAGATAACGGCGTACCATCGAGAACTGTTTATGGATAAACAGATGATCGAGGAGGAGCGAGAAAGGAAGTGGGGGTGCAATGCAGAATGGAAGCTGGGAGGGAGTGGGAGAGGATGCTCGGATAGCGCAGGGATGCAAGATGCTAAGAAGATGTCTGCCGTGCAGGACACACACAACCACCTCGGCGTCCCCGACATCAAGTAAATCAGAGGTTTAGAAAAATAACAGTGATTTAAAATACCACCGATTTAGATTTAGATTAGAAGGGGCCCGGTTTAGGTGCGGGTTGAGATGCCATATTTCTGCGTAAATCCGCTTTATATGCAAAAGTACTCTGGTTGATATGAGGCACTTAAAGGCATTAAGATTAAAGCGGAGGTACCGCTAATGGAGCAGAGTGACCTCACAACCATTACACACAAAAACACACACGCGCGCGCGCGCCTGCGCGTGCACGCCAATTCGAGCAGAGCAACACCCACGTATGATCCGCCAATCCCTCCATACACACATATAAACCCCCGGGGCGGTCGGAACCACGGCTGGCACGGCGCCTCCCCAGCCCCCGGCCCGGCCCGGGAGCCGGTCCGCGGGAGGGTTCGAGTCCCCGGCAGACCTTGGGCTCCGGCCTCCGGAAACATGGCGGCTCAGCTTTAGCGAGTCAAGGGAGGCGCAATCTGGGCCTTACCCCCCCCCCCCCCCCCTCCCCCCCATGACGAGGCCGGAAAACCGCACAATAAATCTGACGTAAAGACACTCACTTCATCTGCTTCACGATGGTGCTCTTGCCCGACTCCCCGCCGCCTGCAAAGAACGGAGAACGGCAGAGTGAGACTCGACGGAGCGACGAAGGAAATCAGAACCACGGAGAGCAGCCCGGTCCTAAGGAGGCAAGGTGCGCCCTCCCGGAGCGGCGCCTCCCTCCCGCTGTCCGGCCCCGGTCCCGCTCCCGGTCCCGGTCCTTACCGAGCAGCAGCAGCTTGACGTCCTTGGCCGCCGTGACGCCATCCTCCTTCAGGTTCTTCTCGATGGCCTTGCTCCGGTCCAGAGCGGCGCGCTCCTCGGCGCTCAGAGTACAGCCCATGGTTCAGAGCGAATGAAGGATCCTCTGTTCCGCCCTGTCCCTGCCGACTCAATCAGTGCGGATCTCTCTCTCTCTCTCTCTCTCTCTCTCTCTCTCTCTCTCTCTCTCTCTCTCTCTCTCTCTCTCTCTCTCTCTCTCTCTCTCTCTCTCTCTCTCTCTCTCTCTCTCTCTCTCTCTCTCTCTCTCTCTCTCTCTCTCTCTCTCTCTCTCTCTCTCTCTCTCTCTCTCTCTCTCTCTCTCTCGTTTGCGCTCGCGCTAAAGCATTAGGCCCGGTCGGGGCGAATGGAGCCGGGGGATCCGAAAGGTATTTAGTCCGTTACAGCTCGGTGTCTCTCGCCGTCCCTCTCGGAGAGGGGGTGGGGTTCTGCTCGTGCCTCGGAGGTGGAGGTGGGGTAGTGGTGCTCGCGCCTCGGAGGTGGGGTCCTTCTTCTCGAGCCTCGGAGGTGGAGGTGGGGTCGTTGTGCTCGAGCCTCTGAGGTGGGGTCGTTCTTCTCGAGCCTTGGAGGTGGGGTCTTTCTGCTCGAGCCTCGGAGGTGGGGTCGTTGTGCTCGAGCCTCGGAGGTGGGGGTCTCTATAGGGCGGCGCTGATAACAGTCCGCGCGAGCGAGTGCATCGTTCAATCTGCGAGCCGCCGCGAGAGGAGGAGGCAGAGCGCGCGAGACTCACCTCGAGAGGCGATCTCGCTGACGTCACGGCAGCCGAGAGCTTTAATCACATCCCAGGGAAGATGATTTCAATGAAAGCCTTTTTAACGAGCAGCGAGCTGCTGCTCTTATTGTGTCATTACTGTAGCGGCGGGAAAGTCATTCCTGAACATCACCCTGTGTTCATGTTTCAGAGGTTTAAGACGTGCAGCTGAATAATGGCTAATGTACCGTTAGAGCCTGAAAAAAGATCCACTTTTAAAAAAGCTTCTGCAGGTGTATAACAGAATTGAATCTAAGAGATTGACAGAGCGAGCTATATATAGGCTACCTCTCTTTATATGCCTCAGTATGTAGGTCACATGCCATGGTGATATTTATTCATATATATTAATATATATCTCATATTTACTGTTGGTCCTTTGTGGGCTACAGATGTAAGTGTGTTAAAAGCTTCTAATCCGCATCACATCTGGATGAGCAGACAAGTGCAGCGTGGGGGGGGGGGCAGAGGACCATCAGCCCTAATGGAGCCAGCCCCCCCCCCCCTCCTTAGGGAACCAGAGTCAGGACTCACCCCGGATCCCCTTCTAGGAGGACCAGACTCAGGACCCCCCCCCCCCCCCCCTGGTGTTAGAGCCGCTGCCAAACAGACACACGCAAGATACGGCCGTACTGAACCGTTTAATCAGAGAGAGAGAGAGAGAGAGAGAGAGAGAGAGAGAGAGAGAGAGAGAGAGAGAGAGAGAGAGAGAGAGAGAGAGAGAGAGAGAGAGAGAGAGAGAGAGAGAGAGAGAGAGAGAGAGGATTATTGCAAATTATACCTGAGGGAATTTTTTTCTAAATTATTTTCATCTTCAATTATACTAATGCATCCAACATAAACATGCAGACTGTTTTACAACCATTTAATCCGCCCATTTGGCTAAACAGAAATACCCAGTAACAATCACATTTGTGCTCAGCATTTACAAGTCTAATACCTCAAAGGTTATATCTGATTCAATCATTCTTTGGTTACAAATGGAGAGTAGAAAAGGCACGTTTGACAATTTGCTCTTGGCCAGAACAGGAGTGACCAGAGGCTGAGTGTACTGGAGGATTAACACAACGACGCTCAAAATATAAAAATGGACGTCAGACACAAGGCCGCCTGCTGCACCAAGAACACCGGAACACACACACACACATACACACACACATAGAGAAAACATACAAAAAGACACACACACAAACAAACCAAAGATCAAATATTTCATAAGTACATCTTCCACCCCTCCTCTGCACCCTACACTGGGACGTCCCAGTACAGTACACGGTCACTGGGACAGTAAAAGGAACCCGGTGGTCACTGGGACAATCCCAGTAAGTTACATGGTCACTGGGACCGTCCCAGTACAGTACAGGGTCACTGGGACCGTCCCAGTACAGTACAGGGTCACTGGGACCGTCCCAGTACAGTACACTGGGACCGCCCCAGTACAGTACACAGTCACTGGGACAGTCACAGTACAGTACGGTCACTGGGACCATCCAAGTACAGGGTCATGAGACCATCCCAGTACAGAGTCATGGGACCGTCCCAGTACAGTACAGGGTCATGGAGACCGTCCCAGTAGAGTACACGGTCACTGGGAGCCCAGCAGGCTCTCGGCCAGCCCGGTCAGCCGGCAGTCCTCCAGCGCGCCGACCAGCCGGCCAAGCTTGGCGGCGCTGCCCTCGGCCTGCGTGAAGCGGCTCAGCATCTGGTAGGCCTGCTCGTACAGCCCCTCCCGCTCGTACTCGTAGGCCAGGTTGTCGATGGCGGGCCCCTTGAGGGCGCGGCAGCCCCGGGCCAGCGCCCGGCCCACGTGCTTCCACTGCCGGCCCACGCCGTTGGAGAAGCTGTGGACGTCAGCGGCGGTCAGGATACGGTCCTCTGTCCCACCGGAGGGAGGGGGGGAGGGTTGGGAGAGAGGGGGAGAGGGGGGTGAGAGGGGGAGAGGGAGGAGAGGGGAAGAGGGAGGGGGGGAGAGAGGGGAGGGGAGGGGAGAGGGAGGGAGAGAGAGGAGAGGGGAGGGGAGAGGGAGGGAGAGGTGTTAATGTGAGGCTTGATTCTGATTAAATCGCTCTCAGTCTACTGAAGAACACCTAACACAGATATGATATGGTTCTGTTTTTCAACTTTAAAAGGGGATGATATAATTCCTAGTTCATGATATAGATGATATTGTTTCATTTCACGTAGTCCTGTGTCACCATGATTGTTTTGAGGACTGAACGCCTCTGTATCTGTCCTGGTAGCAGAACAGAGACGTTCACAAGCTTTGTCAGGAGAAATCCTTAAAACCGTCAAAGACTCAAATAATCCACTGTTCTGACTGGCCGGACGAGTCCTCACCGAACGTCCCGGTCTGGAAGCGGAAGCAGTCTCTCTGCGGGGGCTGCAGGGCCGGGGGGGGCTCCGGGGCCGCCCCCCCCAAGGCCTGCTCTTGGAGCCGCTGCTCCAGGTCCTCCATCTCGTCGTCACAGAGACGCGCCGACTGAGGACACATCAATCAAACACTTTAGGGAGCTGGAAGCCTCTCAGACACAGACTGGGGGGCCCACACCAGTCCCCCCAGTAACCCTCTGGGTTCCAACACGACTGACCCCAGAACCATAGACCAGAACCAGAGCACCTGGTTTGTGTCTCAAATGACAACACTGTAACAGTCTGACTGGTATCATCTGATCATTTTCTGCCCTTTCCGCCCCACCCCTCATTCCTGGACGTCCTTTAAGGTCAAAGGTCACGGCTATCGGGGTTGAACAACACTCAGATGAAGTGAGGAATAACCTGATCAGATCGGAGGTGTAGATTTCAGATGTCAAGGTTAAATGTTGGATATGTTATTGTACAGTTATTAATACTAATGCTGTATATAATAAAATATAAATCATTTAATAATGATTGATTTGATATATTCAATACGCCTCCAGAGGAACGACGGCACCCTACTATTATTAAAATGAATACTTCAAGCAGCACCCTACCTGGGAGAGGTGTATGAGCAGCACCCTACCTGGGAGAGGTGTATGAGCAGCACCCTACCTGTGACAGGTGTATGAGCAGCACCCTACCTGGGAGAGGTGTATGTGCTCCAGGCAGTCCTCCAAGCTGTCCAGGCAGAGGTCCAGCGTGTGCGTCCCGGCCTTGAGCTGCGTCTCCACCTTGACCTCGGGGGCGGCGGCCAGCAGGCGTCCGGCGTGCTGGGCCAGCGCCTGCCGCAGCGTCCCGGAGACGTAGCTCTGCAGGAAGCGCCGGCACGCCTCCAGCTCCACGAACTTCAGCTCCACGCCCAGCAGGGGGTCCGCGTCGTGCAGCTTCAGGATCTCATAGCCACCGAGCCCCCCCGCAGAATCTGGGGGCACGCGCACACACACACACACACACACACACACACACACACACACACGCACGCACATGCATAAGCACACACGAACTCACACGCAAACACACACGCACACACAGACGTCGGAGGTCTGGTTGCCGTGGCCCGTTGGAGGCGGGGCCTGGGGGGGAGAGGGGCGGGGTCTACCTGTCAGGGTCAGCTTGATGACTTTGAAGAGGGTGAACTTGTGGTGCGGGTCCTTGTAGAGCGACAGCAGGTTCACGTGAGGACAGAGAGACTCCAGGAAGAGGACCGCACCCCCCGTCCAGCCGCCGATCTCTGCCATGCTCTGACACACACACGCACACACACACACACACACACACACACAGGCACACACCCACACGTACACGCACATGCGCACACACACACACACACACACACAGTTCATTAGGACACAGAGAATGTGATCCTTCAGTCTTGACAACCAGGGCCGTGCCACTTTTACAATCTAATGGGATCATTACAACAATTATAAACTATAATAAAAAACGCAATATTTACGGATGCATCTGCCACTGGAACCGAGCAGGTGCCGTTTATCATTCCTTGTCCTACAACCTCCCATTCTCCAAATCCCTCCCGGAGGGAATTAGCACCGTGTTTTAACTCACGCTCACTCACGCTCACTCACGCTATAAACTAAAGCTTCCTCCACCTTCCCACAACTTACTGACTGAGCCGTAGAAAAAAAGTTATCATTCTGGTTTCTTGTCATTCTCATTTCTACATTTCTCCTTTCTCATTTCCAGATATCCAACACCCCCTCCCCCTCTCATTGGCTACATGAGAATCAAACAATCATCGCAGCAGTCGCAGCAAATATTATGCAACACCAATATACATTACAATGTGCTCCTGTATTCAGGATCCATTCTCAACAATCCCATTGAGCTTCATTACATTGAAGTTTATGATAATTTATGGTCCTGGTTTTCAGAGTGCGGCCCCTGATATGTCCCCGGGGGTGAGGGGACACTAATACACTCATAACACTTGTTTTATTTCGTAATGCCTATAATAACAGGAGTGCGTTTTAAATAGCCGGTTCTATATTTGCGTTTGGCCAAATTGAGTGTCCTGCTTTACCATGTTGGTGGTGTAATGCTGTGGTGTAATAACACATTCACAGGGTCTACAGTTACCAGCTTCCCCTTATACTTCATTTAAACACAGGCTCACAAGAACCATGGGTTCATACACAAGGCAGGATCTCATATCGTTGTTATAAGAAGCTTCCTGATAAGCAACGTGAAAAACCATCACTTGGTTGGATTTCTAGAGGGGGAGATCTAGTAGCCAAGATGTTGTTCCAGAGCTACTTACTAGCTTCACAGAAAATAAATAACTCACTCAAATTAGAAGATAACTGTTATTGAAATGTAGGGTTTAACAGTTGGAAAGCTTAATGGATGATATCATGCATATATTATTATTATTACTATATTATTCTATTAAGCCTGTAAGAAAATCGAATAAAATATATGGGACTATTTTTCCATGAGCATTAGGTTTATAGGAAATATAATCTTATATTCAGGGCTCATGTCAGATAGGAGGACACTTTCAGCAGAAGGTATATAAAAAAGCCAATTTAAAGTACAACCCATAATATAATATCAGAATCCCCCTGTCGTTGAATACAGACTGACTCTCTGATGCAGACTTGTTTTCGTTCTGATGCGTTTCTGCTCTGCACATTAATGGCTCTTCGTGGAAAGAACATCACAAGGGATTATGCTTTTCTGTTAAACTAATACGATGCCTTATCCCATATGTAATCATATGCCTATATGTCCATGCACTGATATTCTATAAATATAATGGTAAGATTAGTTCCCCGCAGATGTAAAGGATTATGTGATAATGTGCGGTTCACTGTGCCCTCAGATTGAGATCCACTCACTCGCGACTCAACCCAGCGAGGTTCAGGGGACAGGAGTGTTAAGGAGAGCAATTAGGAACCGGTCCGAGAAACAAACACATCGGGTTTATCAAAGACTCGTTTATAAAACGAACCGGAGTCCTCCGACCAGTATAGGACCAGTACAGGACCAGTACATGACTGGTTTGCTGAATGGGTTTCAGAGCAACACCAATATCTTCGGGGATTGCAGGACAGACAGTTACTTACAAATAAGTACAAAGAAACGACTCCTACACACATGTAATGACGATACACCGTACAGATAGTTCCTCTTTGTTGTCGCTCTGATACAGAATCTTTTAAGAACTTACCTCGAACTTTGTAACCATGTTCCGAGATGTTTCCTACTTAGAACCACGCCCACAGCCTGCTATGAGCGTCACGGCCTGTGATTGGTTGACTGAGATCAGTGAACACTGCGATTGGACGAGGTTAAGTCGAGAGGCTGACCCTCAGCAGAGAGGAAATGGTTGATGGCGTATCCCCCATACCAGCCCCATACTGGTTGACCAAACCAGTCCCATAATGGTGAACCATACCACCAGTCCCATACTGATTAACCATACCAGCCCATTCTGGTGAACCAAATAAGACCCATACTGATGAAATAAACCAGTCTCATACTGGTGGACCAAACCAGACCTATACTGGTGGTGGACCAAAGCATTCTAGTACTGGTGAACCAAACCAGTCCCAAACTATTGGACCAGACCCATACTGGTGAACATTACCAGCCCCATACCAGACCCATACTGGTGAACTAAACCAGACCCATACTGGTGGACCATGGACCTCTCAGACCGGCCGGTAGAACAAGTTCCGCAGCTCAACCAAGCACTAAGTATTTGGAGTCTTGGCCAATTAATTTAAACGCCAGTCGTAATTATATTATCTGAATCATCGTTTCGTGTTTGAGTGATTAAGCAATCGCAATCACGTGATTGAGATTGGTTTTAGAATAATAAGTACCTTTTTCTCATCAAAATGTGAAATTAAGCCCCACAGGATAAAACATGGTTGGTTTTCATTAAGCCACCGGGGGGCGACAGAGTTGTTTCTACATTAAGTGGATGTCTAAGTTGCTATCAATTACAATACATGCATTTTATTAATTCAGTCAATTCATATTTCGTACATTTCATAATTTTAACATAGATACACAAATTGTTATTAGTAAAGAAACTGTTTTGGCCTTTCTGACACATTCAGTATTTAACAGAGAAACAACAAAACCTACCAAACATTATTATCTAAAATCGTTTGCCTCCTGCTGTAATTAATCTAGACCCTTCCATAACCTGATATTGATTTATACTGTATGATTGACAGCTTGGATTGATTCAGCACTGGAGAAACAACCAAACAGTAAAAGTCACAAAGATTTATTCATAGTACACAAAAGAGAAGTCGTAAAATGTTCTACGAAGGTTATTGCCGTTCTCCTGACAGGAGCTCTTATGGTTGATGTGTTTGACGAACTTGAGGGTCTCCTTGTCGCGGTAGACCAGCGCCAGGCAGTTGTCCTCCGGGTTCACCGTGAGCAGCTCCTCGTCCTCCTCGTTGGCCACGTACGACGTGAAGCCCCCGAACTCTGACGGCCAGTCTACACACACACACACACACACACACACACACACACACACACACACACACACACACACACACACACACACACACACACACACACACACACACACACACACACACACACACACACACTTAAAGTCTGAACCAGAGACACATCGCAAAACATCATACTAAATTCACCATAGACTATCTGAGGCGTATCTGAGGCGAGTACGCAAGTCTATGACGCGATCCGATACCATCACACGACTCCTTAGCTACACAGGCAGAGAACATCAAACACTGCACTACTGTTATGCTGCGTTCGTTAACGGTCAGAGGTGGAAAGTCGGAATGGGAAAGGCGTCATCTCCGACCTACAGGGGTTCGAGCTACCCAGTCGGATAAACATGGATGCATGGGCCCTTAACTACAAGAATACAAATGGATTATTATAATTATAGATTATAAATGTAAATCATCTAGTTCTGAAACAATAAAATGTTGTCAGCAAGTGAACCGAAGTGCTGTTTGAAGTTACAATGCTAGTGGCTGTATCGATATATACTCGTATCGGCCGATACTCAAGTTTGGGGATTGGAAAGGAAAAAATGTTATCCGTAAATCTCTACGTCAAACTGTACATAACGGCGTCACAGTAACGTCTGGGTCGGGTTCCTAGCTGTGTTCGAAATCGTTCCCTATACACTCGTTCCCTATTCCCTATATAGTGTACATGATATAGTGCACTATATAGGGAATAGGGAACGAGAATTCGGACACTACGCTGAACATTTCTAAACGTCATTTGCGTCAGTAAATGCGCCGGGTATTTGTGTGACGCAGACAGATGCGCCCACATCATGTAAACAAACCGGGGACTCTCTAAATCGACGCCACTTCGACCTGGGCGGGACTTTACGTCCTACGTCACTCGCTATGGGTTTGCATGTGTGCGCGTAGCCGTTTGTCTGATCTGTGCAGTGTGCACGAACTCCCTTGCACTACAGATTACGAGCGTCAGTGTCGTACGCGATGGAGGGTGGGTGACATTCCTACAGTCTGTGATGATGGGCTATATTTCTACAAATGACTTACTATTACTAGCGATTAACATGACGAAACAACACGAACTAAGCTAACATTAGACTATAGCCATACCAGATAACGCCATACCAGCTAACCCTAACTATTTATATTAAACTCTGAACCATTTTGCAACAGGCAACTGTGTGTTGGTGCGCTGCTTCCCACGTCTGCGTCTGCGTCTGCGTCTGCGTCTGCGTCTGCGTCTGCATCTTTCCCATTCCTGGCTAATAGTTTCAGCTTTTGTACTGTATATCAGAAATGATCACCCTGTACCACACTGCTGACTTGTTGATGTTTTGTGAGCACTCACGCATTTCTCTAGGTATCTTAAGTTTCCTACTGGAGTCATCAAAACTTTGGACTTTGTTATTGTAAGAAATATTGTGTTGCAAAAACACTTTGTGTCTTACCCTTAGCGTTACCCTAACCTTAACCCCAGTAACATTTCTTCATCATAAACTACAAGTTACGCAAAATGGCATACAAACATCCAGTCCAATATGAAAGAAAAATGCTAGCTTCATTAAGGAATCAAACCCCTTATCCCCGCGTTAATGAGTTGTTCTCTGACCACTAACCCATCAGGTCTTAGTACATTAGGGCTGGGTATCACTAGGTACCCCACGATACGATACTATCACGATATTTTACCCACGATAACGATAATATCACGATACAGCGATTCTGCGATTATCGATATATTGCAAGAAATTTCACCCACGATACATCACGATATCTGTGTCACTGAAGAAATTCTTGTTGTTGTTAAATGTTAACAATTATTGTGTTCTATATTATATCTATGGTTCTGCTCGCCTTTGAAAAAACGGAGGCTCAAGTGCACTGATTTGGAATGTCTGTATTCTTGACGTCATCAGGAATCTCAGCTCCTCCCCTTACTCTGCCTGGCCCGCCCAGAGACGTTGGCCCGCCAATGAGACTCGACCGTGCGAGCGCCACATGTGTGTGTGTTTGTGTGAATACACACACTGTAACGCAAGTGTTTCTAGTCGGTTCTTTGACGTGTCTTGTATTTCCACAACGAGACTGTTGTGGGGGTTATCTGAGCCATGGTTGGGAAGGAATTGGGGGAAAGGAACTTTGGCTTTGACTGGCTGAAGTACATGAACTGCGACATGCCGCCGGTTGCCGCGAGGCACCATCGCCCGGCAGCGGGCAGCCGGCAGCAGGCAGCGGGCAGCCGGCAGCAGGCAGCGCCCGGTTCAGTCGACTTCAGGTTGATGTGAAAGTGGAAAAACCAGAGACGTCGCAGAACCCGACAAAGTCGTTTGTGATTCATTATATCGTCTGGAGGCGCACACCGCTTTTGGCCGTGATAATATGCATTAAATGATATAGATTTCTATGTATTATATGATATTATTTAGATATAGAGCTCCAGGACTGTATCGCAAGTGTTGTACACTTCCTTGTTATTTGGATAACCGTTCTGTCGGACTCTCGTCTCTGGTATTTCTACAACGAGACTCGTATTGGGGGTTATCTCAGCCAAGGTTGAGAATGAATTGGGGGGAAGGAACTTTGGCTTTGACTCCCTCAAGAACATGAACCACGACATGGAGGAGAAAGGGATTGTTGGCGGCGAATGTCTCCAGCTTGAGACCCGCTGAGGGACCACCGCCGGAGGCGGAGGTGCCTAAGCGCTGCCCGGCAACGATCCCTTTCTCCTCCTTGTCGTGGTTCAGTCTACTTCACATTGATGAGGACGTTGAAGAACCAGGAACGTCGGAGAATCCAACGCGGCCGTTTGAGATTCATAATATCGGCTCACACATCTTTTGGCGGTTATAATATATATTATATGATATAGATATCTATGTAGGCTATATGATAATATTTTGATATAGAGCTCCAGGACTCCCGTGTGTTCTAGAATATTTACAGAACACGGCTAAAGGCTGTGTGCGCCTCGCCATTGCGATACATCCACTGTAAAGAGAGCGAATGGTACCGTGGCTGCAAGCTGCTCAGGGCCACACCCCCACCCTCCTCCTTGACCCGCCTCGCTCCTCCTCATTTGCATTATAGCTAGACACCAAAACAGCGCATTTGGGGGAAGCTCAATGTGCAACTGGCTCGGAGTGGCTGTAACTCTGCACCACGGCTGAATTTCGGGAACGTCTTTGAATACTGTGTTAGTTGCCCACTAATACCTATATTAAAGAATACATAAAATAGCATGTCATGGGATATCGATATTTGGCGTCAGCATATCGATAACGTCCCGCAAGACGAAATATCGCGATATGTCGTAGTATCGATATTTTGGCACACCCCTATAGTACATGCGATTCAAGAGTTAACCACTTGACAATCTTTAAACTTCGGTTGCCTAGAAATTGTAAAGACAGTGATGTGTGTGTACATTGTGCGAGTATCCGTCACTCGCGATGTGTGTGCAGTCCAAAATGAAAGAAAAAACCTTGCATCATTAGGGAATCGAACCACCAATCATCAGTTGGTCGTTGGTAACTGTAAACAAAGAGATCGCATTTTGTTTAACTGCTAACTAACAAACGAGTTTATGCGTTCACTGAACAAAGATTATGGAAATAAAAGACCACTTTTCCATCAGAAAAATCATCAGAACCGTTATTACCAACCCATAGACACTAAAAGCCAAAACCTTTCTCACATGCACACCCATCGCGAGTGACGGCTATGCGCACACATGCACATCCATAGCGAGTGACGTAGGACGTAAAGTCCCGCCCAGGTCGAAGTGGCGTCGATTTAGAGAGTCCCAAACAAACCGGGCACTCACGAGGAAAGCTGGAGGTTGTATTGATGTTGAATGTTACATTTCTTTGTTCAAGTTTTTTTTAACTAATTTTGAATGTTAAATTTTCTATGTTAAATCCCAAACATTTTTTTGACATTTCTATACGAAAGCCGGAGACTCCATCATTAAATGTATTCGTTTTCGCGGTTATTCAGCTTCTTCTTCTCCTCCGGAAAATGACGACCGCATTGCATTGTGGTATACGGGAGTAACATGCAGGGTACATCGTATGTACCCTATTTTAAATCCACTATATAGTGCCCTATATAGTGGACCACTGAGAATTCGAACACCCTACAAAATGGCGTGCACCCTATTTAGTGCACTACATCCATGATAGGGAACGATTTCGAACACAGCTAGGGTTATGGTCGGGGTCGGGGGTTGGGGTTAGGGTCAGTGTTCTGACCGGAGCAGCCGAAGGGGAGGATGAGGTCCAAGGCGTACTCGGCCCTCGTCGCTTCTCCGTCGTGGAGCAGCGTGTACCCCCCGTGGGTCCACCGGCGCAGCTCTCCCACGTACTCAGGGGTGCTCGGCTCTGGGGAGGGGTTAGAGGTTAACGAGACGTCACAGACTCACATAGAGAGGATGGGCGGGGCCTAGCGTGGCCGACGCCCCCCTGGACCCCCCTACCTTTGGCCTTGGTCTTCTTCTTCGTCGACGGCGTCTCCATCGCGGACCCCGTGGCTTCTCCGCCCCTCGCACTCTCCTGGCTCTCCGCCTCCTCTACCTCCTCTTCCTCCTCCTCCTCCTCCTCCTCCTTCTCTTCATTCTCCCCGTCTTCATCCTCGTCCTCCTCTTCGTCGTCGTCTTCGTCGTTGGGGCAGAGGAAGTGCAGCCTGAGGCCGGTGAAGTTGGATAGCAGCAGGAAGAAGGCCTCGGAGCAGAGCAGCTCCCAGCACTCACTGACACACGGGGGGATGCTCTCCAGAGACGCCACCTCGTAGGACCTGGGGAGGAGATGCCGTTACTTAGCAACACCACTTCCCGCTGTCGTAACCACAGTGTTTAAGGGAGGGATAAGGGGAGAGGTAAAGGGGGGGAGAGGGGGGAGGTGGCCGACCTGTTGTTGGGCGGCCCTCTCCTGGCCCACTGGATGTCGTGGAGCCTCAGAGCCACGCTGACCTCCGCAAACTTCTCCTCCTGACGACAGACAGAGCATCAACAGCGAGAAGGGGAAAAAAACAAGAAATAAAAATAACACTAATAAAGAAGGAGGCTCACCTTTAAAAAGTCTTTGAGCTGGATTTCCGCGCTCTCTTCAAACTCCTCCTGGATTTGCTCCTGGTAGGAGATGTCCAGATACATGGGGTTCACCCACTCCAGCAGCAACGTCTCCTGGGAAGAAAAAAGACCAGCGTGTCAAGCTTCAGGTAATGGAGATTGAACGTACCAAGATGGGTACGTACCAAGACAGGCAGAGGTAGATGTGTGCAGGAGTCCCGACTCACATCCCTGGGCAGGTGGGGGCTCCGGGGGAGGGGTTCCTCGATGTGGCGGGACGGCCGCTCCAGAGAGGGCCCGTGGAACCAGCCGCTCAGCGACAGACGGCACTTATCCTCCGACAGCACCTCCGCCACCTGCAGGGGCAACCGTTAGTCTGGGGCAGGAACAGCCGTTACTCTGGGGCAGGAGCAGCCGTTACTCTGGGGCAGTAGAAGCCTGTTCTCTGGGGCAGTAGAAGCCTTTACTCTGGGGCAGTAGAAGCCTTTACTCTGGGGCATTAGAAGCCTGTTCTCTGGGGCAGTAGAAGCCTGTTCTCTGGGGCAGTAGAAGCCGTTACTCTGGGGCAGTAGAGGCCTTTACTCTGGGGCATTAGAAGCCTTTACTCTGGGGCAGTAGAAGCCTGTTCTCTGGGGCATTAGAAGCCTTTACTCTGGGGCAGTAGAGGCCTTTACTCTGGGGCAGTAGAAGCCTTTACTCTGGGGCAGTAGAAGCCTGTTCTCTGGGGCAGTAGAGGCCTTTACTCTGGGGCATTAGAAGCCTTTACTGGGGGGCAGTAGAGGCCTTTACTCTGGGGCAGTAGAAGCCTTTACTCTGGGGCAGTAGAAGCCTGTTCTCTGGGGCAGTAGAAGCCTGTTCTCTGGGGCAGTAGAAGCCTGTTCTCTGGGGC
Organism: Gadus macrocephalus; assembly: GCF_031168955.1. Lineage (NCBI taxonomy): Eukaryota > Metazoa > Chordata > Actinopteri > Gadiformes > Gadidae > Gadus > Gadus macrocephalus. The sequence goes on along the minus strand of NC_082395.1, from coordinate 23,793,379 downwards.
AGTAGAAGCCTGTTCTCTGGGGCAGTAGAAGCCTGTGCTCTGGGGACTTTATTCTTGGGTCTAGACCGGCAGGTCAGCGGACAAGTTTATCCAAAGCGCCTTACAGACTACTGTTGTTGAAGTAAACATCCTTGAGGACTACAGGGGGAAGACGTTGGGGCCCGGACCCAGAAGGGTGTGGAACCCCCTCCCCACTTGTCTGTCCTGCCTCCCCCCCCCCCCGGGGAGAGAGGATGGGCTCACCTGGTGGAAGGACACCGGAGACACTTCGAACAGCACCAGGGTGTTCCAGGAGGGGACCAGGGACTTGACGATGTGCTTTGGCTGGAGGTGACCTGGTGGAGGGGGAACATTCAATTCAATTTTATTTGTTACGCCCTTAGTCACCATTACAGTCTCAAAGGGCTTAAAAGGCTAAATATTGATGACATCTTTAATGGTTTGTTTTGTTGAAGGAGAACCATGACCCTCGCCCCCTGCTGTGAGCTACGTACTGTCGGTGGCATACAGGTCCAGGGTGCCCCCGTCGCTGCTCTGCCAGGGGGGGACCAGGTACAGAATGAAAGCCACCCGCCGGCCCTCCAGCTCATCGTCATGACAGAGGAGGATATCTGGAGGAAGGACTGGAAATATTACCACGTATTCTTAATAAATATTAACACTGTAATAATTATTATTACCACTGTGTTCTTAAGAAATATTACCACGTGTTTATTAATAAATATTAACACTGTGATAACAAGTATTACTGGTCTATTATTAATAAATATTACCCCATATTCATAATAAACATTACCAGTGTATTAATAAATATTACCACTGTATTCTTAATAAATATAACCACTGTATTAATAGTATTAGCGGTGTATTCTTAATAAATATTACCTGTGTAATAATACGCATTGCCGGTGTATTATTAATAGTATTACCGGTATACTGGTACTTGGCGCAGGAGATGTCCACGGTGGGTTCGAGCTCAACACCCAGAACGTCGCCGAGCCAGCAACGGAAGCGGCCAAATAACGCTGCCCTGATATTGAGAATAAAAAACAAATTAATAAAAATCAACTACAGACCGTCCCAAAAACAGTGAGTTAAGAAAATCAAGACCAATCCACCAAATTTTGTCTCATAGTTTGCAAACATCAATACAGAAGACAATTTGCTGGGGAGATGTTGTTTCCTCTTTACCTCAAGCCTGATATATGGGATTCTGTTCTCTCCCGTAAGTCATCAGACTGGAAAAGAAGAGAGAGAAGATGTTATTAACCACAGCATGGCCCTGCAGGCTGGACAGCAGGACCAAGAGACTGGGCAAACCTGCTTGAACTTGTAGAGGTCGTTGGACTTCTCGTGGAAGTTCAGCTCTAGAAGTTCCTTCTGGAGGTTTTCTGTGAACGCCTCACTGTGGATGAAGTCCTTGATGATGCAATGTGGGAAAGGGTAGCAGTTCAACTCCAAGTTCTCTGTCAAATAAAAGATATAGGAAATGTGAGAACAAATACACTCTGGTTCTGATGTGTTCCTCATCCCATCGGATTGCATTGAGGATCCACAACAGACCATGACGAATTTGGCGCAAAACGATGAAACTAGATGACCACTCGACCCAGACAGAGGGGGGCTTTAGGACAGGACTGATACAACATTCAGTTTGATGACGTTCTAATAATGCATGAATTGTTACACAGGATACAAACTTGTAATTAACAAACGTAACATTAACGTAGGGGGTCCTTTTAATGAGAACAAAAGGCTATCCCCTCCTCATCACTGAGGTGATGAGGGTTTCATGCTCGGATCAGCTGACAGTCTGGGTCTGGAGGAGACCGGAGACCGGGCTCACACCCCCGCCCTAACCCGTCCCACCCCCCGTCCTAACCCGTCGCACCCCCCTGTCCTAACCCGTCTCACCACCCTGTCCTAACCCGTCTCACCACCCTTTCCTAACCCGTCTCAACCCCCCTGTCCTAACCCGTCTCACCACCCTGTCCTAACCCGTCTCACCACCCTTTCCTAACCCGTCTCAACCCCCCCGTCCTAACCCGTCTCACCCCCCCCCCGTCCTAACCCGTCTCACCCCCCCCCCCCCCCCATCCTAACTCTTCTCACCCTGTGTTCTAACCCGTCTCCCCCCCATCCTAACTCGTCTCACCCCCCTGTCCTAACCCGTCTCAGTCCTCCGTCCTAACCTGTCTCTCCCCCCCCACCCCCCACCCCCCCCTGTCCAAACCAGGCTGGTACCCCGGTACAGTGAATCAACTGCAGGACTCTCTAGGACCAGGAATACATAGGACCAGGACTATATAGGACCAGGACTAAATAGGACCAGGACTACATAGGACCAGGACTACATAGGACCAGGACTACATAGGACCAGGACTACATAGGACCAGGACTACATAGGACCAGGACTCTCTGAGACAAGGACTCTCTGAGACAAGGACTCTCTAGTACCAGGACCCTCTGGGTTTATGACTCTATAGGTACAGGACTCTGTAGGTTAGGACTCTCTGGGACCAGGACTCTGTAGGTTTAGGACTCCAGGACCAGGACTCTATAGGGTAAGGACTCTAGTCCACTCACCATGGGAGTAGTGGACTCCTTGTGCCCATGCTTCCTTCACGGCTTTCTTCACTTCCTCGTCATCCACAACCACAGAAAGTTGAGCCACTTCTTCGCGTTTCTTTATCCTTTTTCGCTTCTCCGGGTTGTCGCTGTGCTCTTGTAATCGTTTAGAACTCATTGCTAACGCCTCATGCTCCACATTTGGATGTTTACTTTGGTTAGGTCCACTCTATTAAAGTCCGGTCCGGTCGCACAGTGTCTACGTCAGCGTCGTGCTAGCAGCCGGGGACCGTCGCGGAGGATCTACGCCACAAAAGCTAAGGACGGGCTCAAACATTTTGCATCCGTCATAAAAATAACCCTCATTTGGTTATCTTTCAACATTTGTTAAATTTAAAATTATCAAGTCTTTTTAAAAAATATATATAAATGTACTATATTAATATTGTTTGCCAATATAAAAATAATAATTATATATATTAAATATCTATATATTATATCTATAGATTTATATTGGCCAGAAATATTTATGCAGTAAATGTATAAAAATAACATTTAAAAAAGACTTGATAATTTATATAAACATATACATATGCATACACATGCATATATATATACACACATGTACACAAGACCTTTTTTATTGGCTTTACTGCATTATGAAGAAGAATATGAACATATTCCAGGAGCCTATTTTACCAGAGCACTCCCAAGTAGTGCATGAATTTATAATACACCACTAAAACCACTACAAAGAATATGTTAACAGTTGACCTAATACATAAAACACATAATGGAAATGCTCAAAGGGTTTACCAAGCCTGCGCCTGTAACTCCTAGAGAAGGGCAGAGCAACACTTGGAGCATCCTGCCTGCTGAAGCTATAAATACACCCTCATCCCAGCAGTTTAATCCAGAGTCTGTCTTTTGTTTACAGATTATAACGTTTGTCATTGCAGTGTGAACAGAACTCTCATTTTCGGGAGGACCGTTTTTTACGATACGGCTGCAAATCCCTGACATGGCTTTTCATTTTCACCCCATTGTAAAAAAAACTAAAAAAAAACTATTTATTGGTAATTTAATAAATATTAGTCTCAATCCCTTTGGAAAATGTGAGCACTCACCACCTGAATAAATCCATCAACACACTCCAGAAAGAGCTTATTCCTCTTAACAAACTGTTTTATTAAAATAAAAAAAACACTTACATCATCACAGGTTAAAACAAGGAACTCAAAGTTGCAGCTGTTTCTTCTTTTTTAATCAGACAAATCTTTTGAGTAAAATGAATTTGTAGCATTGGGATAAGGAAACAAGATAGAAAATATCATTATTTTTTTTTTTGTAAAAAACAAACACAAATTCCCCGGCCCATATCTCCTCTCCATCCCCAGCGGAGCCCAGTGCAGTCCCGTCCACCCAGTGAGGGGGAGAGCTGCTGGGACAGTCCTTCAGTGATGAACAGTGTTCTTCCAAACCACCAGATCCTCTTGAACTACATCCATAACAGCTGTGCTCACAGAGACAGCGTCAGATGAACGTTCCTCTCTTAGTTGTAGATGAAGTTAAACCTAAGAAAAACAAAATAAAGAAATGTAAAAAAAGAAAAGCACGATCAAAGATAATGGTTTGCATGTTGAAGCCTTTGTCAGTATTATGATTACGCCAAGAATTGTATACTTATATTCAAGTCAAATAATAAACTTAACCCGTTGCATTCTAAAGTTGCATATCATTTTTAATCTACGTGGAGAAAAACAGACAATAAAAGGCACTGGCTTTAAGCTGTTCACCTTCAAACCAAACATATTCCTTTACACCTTACTTACATTGAGAGCGTTTAGCAGACGCTTTCAGCCAAAGTGACTTACAATAAGTACATTGGTCAGAAGAAAGAGAAACAGCAATATATTGCGGTCGGTACAGTAGGGATGTTCATAGAACCATGTGCCAAGCAATTACAATCACTAGGTTAACCTATTCCCCGTATACAACAGAGACACTTCACAGCCCCTCTTCAAGAAACATGCAGGGAGCCGGCAGGTACCTGCTCAGCAGCTGCGGGAGGCTGGATATGATTGGTCCGTAGCCGGGGGCGTTGTCGTACAACTCAAAGAGGGGCGCGGCCACAAGCTTGTAGTTCTTAGGGACCGCAAACAGCGCTGAGGAAACAAGGACAGGAGGAAACAAGGACACGAGTCAATCCCGACTGGACGTTCATCAATCAAAACTTTGAATCATATACACGAGCAAATGCCCTATTTTGACGTTAGCTTGGGTTCAAACTGACCTTTTTCCTGGAGCTGAACCACAAACAGCTTCTTGTGCTCCTTGGGTTTGGTTGTGTGAGCCGGAATGTACGGATACTGGACGGACAGACGGACGTGTCAATCAGGCTGAAGAGAGACTCAACGAGATGCAATCTGTACAATATGTACAGTGTGTTTTCTCATCCATAAAACACAACCGATGTTTTGATTACCAGGAACGTATGAGGCAGAGATTTAACAAACAGTTTATATGGTTACGATTGGCCAGCATTGTTCCTCACTGATTTACTTTAAAAAAAGAAATCCATGGAGGCAAATATTAGATGAAGCTTCTCTAGTCGGCACTGATTCATGTCTGATCATCAGATCGTGGCCTCATGACCCCCAGGAAGTGTGGAGGGGCTCTCACCTGCGGGGGCTCAAAGTTGGGGCGCCACCAGTTCCCGATGCAGTCGTCGATCACCCAGTCCTGCTTCACTCCGTCCTGACGCCCGAGGATCTGACGACGGACGGAGAGCAGCAGTAGGACCAACAGAACAACAACAACAGATCAACAACCACCAGCTGCTCAGCAGGAGCACTCTGTACGTACCTCCGTCATGAGCCGCTTCAGACCGTCCACCTCGTCCTCCCCGGGGCTCAGCTCTCCTCCGGGCCTGGGGGGGGGGGGGAAGCACGTGTTGAACTCTGTACCACAGACTGTACGGAAACACTCAATGGACGATGGTACTCACAGCTTGAAGAAGGTGGTCCCCAGCTGGAGCAGTAACACGTGGGGGAGCCGGTGCTCGTGGACGATGAGGACCCCCTCCACCGTTCTTCTCATCCCCATCTTGTCGAACTCCTCCCTCATCCTCTGGAAACGGGCGGCCACCGAGCTGTCCTTCTCGTACAGAGGCTCCTTGGTGCCGAATGTGTAGTTGGTTAGCGGGTATCTGGAATACAATCACTCGCTTAAGAAGAGCTGAACTCCTATTGACCCACGGAAATGATCACTGGGGTACAGATAATGGAGCACCCAGGAACACATCCAACACACACAGAGGGAACTGAGAACCTGAAGGTTCAAGTGAACCCGTCTGCCCCGTCTCTTAACGACCCTGCAGGAAACACCTGGACCTGCCACGCAAACCCACAGCGTTCATACTCCATGAATACAGACTAGCGACCGATCTTAACCCAGTCCAGGCTCAGAGTGTGTGTGTGTGTGTGTGTGTGTGTGTGTGTGTGTGTGTGTGTGTGTGTGTGTGTGTGTGTGTGTTTATGTGTGTGTGTTTATGTGTGTGTCTGTGGACTCACAGGTTGATCGTCCTCTCCAGGCTCAGCGCCTTGGCGGGCCCGCTCATGTATTTGTTCCCGAACTGAACGGAGCCGCCGCGCGGCCAGCCGGCGCTGGAGCGGCTCGGGGGCACGATGGACATGCTGCTGCTGGACGGGCGACGAACCGGCAACACTTCTGCGAGGACCGGCGTGGAGCTAGACGCCCGAATCTGGAAAATAAAGTTAGGATTGCAGAAACCGCGGAACTACAAAGAAAAATGCTTGTTTCTTTATTTCGGCCCTCCCTCTCCGCGCCTCCTGAGCTGTAGTTCTAGTGGGAGCTTATGTCACAGCGCCCCCTCAGTCCGGGAGGCAGGCGTTACACTCAACCATTTGGAATTGATTAAAATACAATATTTTCAATATTCTTTCAATCCGTTGATGTCCTTGTAATAAGGCAAGTGTAAACGCAATTATTGCATGGATGTATCATAGTTAAGCATTATTTTGAAAATATTCTCATGATATAACCCATATATATGTACAATGGATATTCTTTATTTATCGCTACGGCTCATTAGTTGGTTCAAAATAAGAATCATTACACACGGCCTATAATTAGCTCTGAACAATTTTAAATCTTTTATCCAGACTAAATCAGTATTATTATATATTATATGAATAAGTAATTTCTATAATCATTATTTTTCCTTGAGAAAAGTGAGAACATTCAATTATGAAGTCGACAATCCATTTAATAGTGAAGAGTATGTCTCTTATCCATCTATTGTAAACATATTTTTTTACCACAGTTCTTCTCATACAGTACATTTTATACGTGCAGTTCAATATTCAATCATATCCATAAAAAAAACAACCAACAAAAAACAGACAAAGTCGCTGCTGGATCATCTCATCCAATGGGAGGGCTGTTCTTTGGTCCCATGACTCGTGTGTCCCTCCTCATAACTCCCTACTGCTGGCTCCCCTTCCTCCTCACAGTAGTTGGTCCCACGTGGATGCTATTGTTATTGTAGGCCTCTCTTTAGGAACTTATTTTTCATGGATGGAACTGGTTTCATCTGGTTGAGCTTCAGCCTCTGGTCTCCCCTGTTCCTTTTCTTCCGGTCGTCTCTCTGAGCCTAGGCCGTCTCTGGGTCTGTAGCCACAGTGCTATTGTCTGGAACTAGATGGTCCTCCCTCTCTTCTGCTCGGACCTGCTGGGCCTCTCCTCGCTCCACCTCTGGGTGCTTGGTGCTGCTCTCCTCCTGGCTGTCTCCATTCCTCTCCTCTTGCTTGCTCCTTTGAACATTGCGGTCTACATCATCATCTGTCGCTGAAAGAAAAACACCAAAGTCAGTTTAAGCTCCACTTTAAGACAAAGGCATCTATAAACTTAAGTGTTCAGCAAATACCTTTCTCCTTTGTCGGTGAGTCATGCCGGGGCTTTTCCTCCGGCGGTGTTTGCACATTGTTAACCTCGGCTCGGCGGTGATTTGTTGGACTGGTGGAATCCGGGCGGGAAGCTGCCGTTGTCATGGTAACAGAGGGAACCTCTGTATACTCAGTGTTGATGCTGCTCAGTCCTGTTGCACCGGGGCGGTTTGTGACACGAAGGTTAACTGAAGCTGGCTGTTCTGATTGAGAGGTGGAGGTGGAGGGAGGGGTGGATGTGTCGGGGGCCCCTGAGGTGGAGGTGGAGGGAGGGATGGATGTGTTGGGGGCCCCTGAGGTGGAGAACTCGGGGCAGGAGGTCTGGTTGGTGTCAGAGGGGAGGGGGGGGCCTGGCTGAATGTTTGGAGATGCTACAATAGAGTGAGCGCTGTCAGTAGACACCAGGCTGGTGACATTAGCGGTAGGAGGCGTGGCCTCCACGCAGGACGACACCGTTGATCCGGCGCTAGGGGGGGGGTCCGCCTCGACAGGCGTCTTACAGACAGAAGACGTGTCGGCCAAACCCTGAACCGGAGTCGCTATGGATGGAGCCGGAGTCTCAGAGCTGGTGGAGATATCTGTGGTGGAGACGGGGTGCGGGTGGGTCACGGTACGGGGGGAATGTGTGGAGGGGGGCCCCGCTGCGTTCTGGAAGGTTCCCGCGGAGACCGTGTCCACAGTGGTGGCGTCTGAAGACGGATCTTGAGAAACCAGAGCAGAACCAGCCATGTTTGGGACGGCCGCAACAGGACCGGGCGAGGGGGAAGAAGGGGATGAGTTGAGGGGCACCGCAGAGGAGGAGCTAATGGAGACGGAGGAGGAGGGGCCAGAGGGCATGGCTGTTGATGTTGTTGATGTTGTTGTTGAAGAATGACTGAGGGGGGTTAAAGTAATGGACTCAAAGGGAGTGGAAGGAAGCGGCGATAATGTCCCTGAGGATCTAATGGGCATGGCAACGGTGGTGGGAGGGGGTGGAGGAGTGGAGGGGCCCGAGGCCGCAGCGCTTGGCATAGGGGCCAGTGATGATGGCTCTGTAGAGCCGCTGGGGTCGGCTGACGAGGAAAGGGGCCGGGCTGGAAGGGGGAGGTCAGACACACCCGGTGTAGCGACCACAGCGCTGCCATCAAGGAGCCCCGGGGGCGAGGCCTCTATCGGAGGAGTGTCCTCTATTGGAGGCGGGGCCTCTTTTGGAGGTGTGGCCTCTTTTGGAGGTGTGGCCTCTTTTGGAGGTGTGGCCTCTATAGGATGCTTGGCCTCTACTGGAGCTGTGACCTCTACCGAAGGCGTGGCCTCTATCGGAGGCGTGGCCTCTATCAGAGGTGTGGCCTCTACCGGAGGTGTGGCCTCTACCGGAGGCGTGGCCTCTATCAGAGGTGTGGCCTCTACCGGAGGTGTGGCCTCTACCGGAGGCGTGGCCTCTATCGGAGGTGTGGCCTCTACCGGAGGCGTGGCCTCTATCGGAGGTGTGGCCTCTACCGGAGGCGTGGCCTCTCTCGGAGGAGTAGCCTCTTTTGGAGCTGTGGCCTCTTTTGAATGAGTAACCTCTACCGGAGCGGTGAGCTCTATCGGAGGTGTGGCCTCTATCGAAATCGTGGCCTCTATCTGACGTAGCTCCAGAGTATCGGAGGGAGCGATGGCAGCGGCCGGGGCGGTGGGGGCTTGGGGGTCTACGGGGGCGGAGACGGCGGTGGAGACAGGGGGGTCCGGGGGACGGGCGTCAGCCTCCTTTATGTGGGCGAGCTCGTTCTCCGGGGTGCTGCGGCCGGACGGGGGGGCCGCAGTCCGGAGGGTCGGTTTGGGGGGCAGCGCCGGCTTCCCCGCCGCCTCGTGCGCCGACGCGCTCTGACGGATCTGATGCCTGGTGTCTGTGACGGAGCAGAGCAGTGTGTTAAGGAGATGTATTCCTAATCATAAAAGAGGAGCGGTTAGACGGTGAGTTACCTGAGGAGGTGGACATGGTCCGGGGTTTGGAGGCAGTGGGCGGGGGCTCGGGTTTGTTGTCAATTATAGTTCCTAGTTCAAATAAATAATATGTTAAGAGAGATATTTAATCTCTTTATCCATTTGAATGTTCATGGTAGCAAGCAAAGAACAATGGCAAACATTTATAAAAGCATTAAACTTGTTTTACCTTCAGAGTCGGCCTTCTTCATCTCTCCCTCCGGACTCTGAGAATAGCAGATAATTAGATTACACTGCTTTTTGCCAACACATGAGACAAACTGGGAGCAGGGAAAGCCCCACATGTGGGGATACATATCGCCATGTTGGTGCCAAGATGGCAAATTACATTAGCACTCATTGAATCCCAATAACAATATCAAGAGCCATAGCTGCTGGTTTACCAGTGTTATCCCTGATTATTCATACTCTAAACGATGCGTTCTGTGTACCACACCTGTTCCTCTGCTGGCTGGGATTTGGTCACTCCGATGCGTTGCAGCATGAGACTCAATTTCTGTTCAAAGCTATGCTGACCATCGAGGCTTTTCTGTAAAAAAAAAAACACAAATTCTTTATTAAACCAAGACATCGGCTCCACCTTCTGCTCAACCCTCATCGGGTTCTGAGGAACCCGGATCCTTCCTGAAGGGGACCTCACCTTGGCTTGTCTGGTGCTTCCAGTCCCCAGCGCTGCCGATCCCGACAGCAGGATGAGCGACTGGGACTTCCCCTCTCTGAGGGCGCGTCGGGGGGGCGCAGCGTCGCTCCGCAGGGCCACAGGGGCCTCCTCCACCACCTTGTCTCCGGCCCCGTCCGCCTTGTCCTTCTGCCTCTCCTTGTCGTTCTCCTTGTCGTGGTCTCTGTCCTGCTCCTTCTTGCTCTTGTCGGCCCGCGCCGCCTCTCGGAGCGGCCGGATGAGGTCGGCGATGGACGCCTTCTTGGAGCGGCCCTCCTGGCTGGGCTCTGTCTTCAGGCCGCGCCTCTTCCTCAGGGTGAAGAAGTCCCCAAGCTTCCTCCTCAGGGTTCGGGTGGGGGGGGGGCACGAGGCCGTGCTGGCGGTGAGCGACTCTGGAACGATCGCCGGAGAGATCTCATCGTCGATTTTCCTGTAGAAAACACCACAACCACGCAATCACATGATGTGGTCAGATATAACCGGTACGTTTATCATGGCTGTCCACAGCGAAACAGGGTCTGGTGGGCCGGTGTCACACAGACCAGAGGGAGTTGGAGGTACTCACAGAGAGTCAGCGGGCAGAACCCGCTTGGTGAAGAACTCCTCCACCCCTTCATCCACCCTCCCCATGTGGTCCAGGCCCTCGTTCTCACTCTCTAGGATCGGCTCCTGGGAGGAACACAATTAACACAACCACTGTTACACAGAGTACAACACACACACAAATAGAGCCAAGCACAACAAACACATTAACACAACTACAGTTACACAGAGCCCAACACAGACATTAACACAACTACGGTTACACCGAGCACAAGGCAGACACACAAATACAGTTACACAGAGCACCACCCAGACAAACAACTGCAGTTACACCAAGTAAAACACAGGCACACAACTACAGTTACAAAGAGCAAAACACAGACACACAAACACAGTTACACTGAGCAAAACACAGACACACGAATACAGTTACATCGAGAAGAACACAGACACACAAGTACAGTTACACAGCAAAACGCAGACACACAAGTACAGTTACACAGCAAAACGCAGACACACAACCACAGCTCTACAGCTCCCCGTGGATACTACAGAGACACGCCCCCTTTGCCGTTCCCTGATGATGAGACCACATCCAGCTCGGATATAAAAAAAGAAGATTGCCCTTGGAACCAAGGGAATATATAATATGGCCCGCATAATTATCAGCTACTCAGGGAAATATGAGGCGTATCATTTCACATCTGGCACCAACGTAAAGATTTCGGATACAGAATGAAGAGCAAAATTCAAGCACAACTCCATGTTACACAATCTCTTTTCAGGGGAAATCTGCTGTTGTTCTTCTGTCTTCCCCCACAGAATCCCCTGAATAAATATACATCATGCAAGCATGATTAGTGGACGATTAGTGGATTTCCTACATCAATCAATCACACACGCACACCCAGATGATGCCTCAAGTGTGGTTGGATGAAACAGCTGGTGGCCAGCACAATAGGAACATCTCATTAGAGCATGCACGCACACACACACACACACACACACACACACACACACCCCATGCATTCTGCACATGACCCTCCCTTCTCCTTCCAGTTCCCCCCCCCCCCTGCTCCCCGTTTACATCCCCCTATCTCATTACCTTCCATTTTGTGTGGCTGCAGGGAGTGCACGCACACACACACCCACTGAGTCTCCCCTTCCCTCCCGCTGCCGTCTCCATCTCTCATCTCTCCCGGGCTTGAATGCTCACACACTCACACTCACACCTTTTCCCCCAGCCTAAAGAGGGGGGTACCTGCTGTCGGGCGGGCCGGTGGTTTGGGTTCTGCCGGTGGGGTCTGGGTCGGCTCTGGGTGTAGTGCCTCAGCGAGGGTCCGCCCAATGGCAGCTCCATCGCGGAGCACGGCACTGTTGCCGTGGAGCTCGTTGCCGGGGCTCTGTTGCCGAGGCGGCGTTGCTATGTGTGGAGGACCGGCAGTCTGTAATGCCTGGCTGGAGTGGGAGGGGCCAAGCGGCTAGACCCACAGACCTCGCCTTGTTCCCCCCCCCCCCCCCCCTGCAGAGAGGAGCGTGAGAACGTGCCGGTGAAGACACAATGAGCTGTTAAGACGGGAAGAACCGTCAGAGAGCTCGATCATCTCAGGAATGACGGACAGAGAAGTCAACCGGCTTCAGAGGATCTGAAAGAAACACATTATGTTTGATTATGTAATCAATGAAGTATTCATCTTTAGGCTGTTGTGTTGGGAGACTCGTTTTCTCCAAAGCAATTTTGTTGAAATTAAAAGATGGCAAGAAGATGGTTCTTCATCTTTCCCCTACTGCCCTCTAATCAGATCAACCAGCACCCTAAAATAAGGAATTATGCATTAAAGCTTTCTAAAACTAAGGAAAAATACTGGGTTTGACAAGGCTTCATAGCTGTTGATTATGTCTATGATCGAGAGGATTATCCCATAGCAATTTATAGGAATAGGTAATACATTTCTGCATGCTGCAACCTCCCGTTACTATGATGGAAAAGTTGACTCGGCAAGTCACCGTATGCAGATTGTCTGTAAAACGGGTTTGATTTTTTTTTAATCTTGTTTGACTTTTGAAAACTGCGTTACATGTCATCAATGCACTGTCGATGTTGTGATTGTTTCTTTAGGTCGTACGTACCATAAATAAACGGAGGCGTCTTAGGGCGTATCTCATGCATACACACCCCTTTAGAACCCACCCTTCCATACTGGTGATACTGGGGATACTGGGGACTATGAGGAGGAGGATGGAGATGTAACTAGTACCTAGGAATAGAACAGAACGATGTCCACTTGTAAACATCACTTAGAATGAGTTCCTAGGTGTAACTGCAGATGCATCCTCTGGTAGAAACCATGATGCATAAACATAAGGTAAAGCTACGCCCCTCTCTTTATCCGTCTCAGTGCGCATGTGCGTCTGCCAAAGTGTGCCGCCATTTTGTGTTTGCTAATTCTCCAAAAGCAGGAAACGTTGGAGAGGAAAGACGCGCAGCTCGCGCGCACTGCAATAACATGGACACATAGGTGTTCCGTCAATGGAAAATACTGCACCCATCAATATGTCCCCGTTATAGCATGTTTGAACCAACTATGAAAAGGGTTAACGTAACTAAGCCCGTTATTTTCTAGGTGAGCTCCATTATGTTACAGCTGAGCTCCGTTATTTCATAGTTGAGCTGTGATCACATGACCCCCCCCTCCCCCTCCCCTTGGTGTGGAGACGCGCTCCACACCAAACCATTGTAATGGATTGTTACGCACTCTACCTGCAAGGTTCCGATCCAAGCCCGTTACGCACCGACCACAACACCGGAACATCAAGGTTTTCTGCTCACAGAGCGGTCCGAGCAGGAGCGGTGGCACTCCGGTGAACGTGGATTAGTGTCCCTAGATGGAGAGCTCTGAGGGAAGCCAGAGGACCAACTTATGACGCTGCTTTCCTCCATCTCCAGACGTAAGTACACGTTCCATAACGGGTTGTTTTATACTAATTCACTTATTGCACTGAACAACTGTTGTTTTCAGCACCTTCTGCAGAGTGGCAGGGGCGTTGATGAAGTTTGCAGTGGTGGGTAGGAAAGGGGATAATTTATGAAGATTTGTGAAGTTATGGTAAATAGCAGTCTGCAAAAAATATGTAAAACTAGTTCGGTGTATTTCTAATGCATACTACATTGTAATACCTTGTCTTTTTGCAGTTAAAGGGCATCGACATGGCCACTTCATTACTACCGAGGACAGCAGACACCTGACCCGTAACGTTGAAAGCATTTGCGTTTTTTTTCTCAAATCCTGGATAACAACGTCCGCCACCTAGTGGCGGCATTGGTTCTAAACATGAAGGATGAACGCATCCAGGCTTCAGGAAGCAGAACCTGAACATGGCCCGGTCAGTGATGGCATGGCGGATGCCTGAAAGTCGGTCAAGTCAGTTAAAAGTTGACAAGCCACAAAAGTAACAATCTATCTCTTCAACATAATACCATCATCAGAGAAGCTCAATTCAAATCAAGAAAAGGGAAAAGCACATGTCAACCCCTGTCACCAAGCGTACACACGTACAAACCTGCCAATCAACTTACCACACACAACAATCTGTGGGATCGATTGGGAACCGCACAGAGAGCTGGCTCCCAGACCGCTCCCACAGTTGGCTGATCTGGAACCAGCGCACCGCCACGGACTCCAGGCCCTTCTGGATAACTGATGGGCCACACCCTCCCTTAGCCTGAAGGCTTCCAGGTGTGGAGAAACCTTGACATACTCTACTGAACTGGTGTCCCCACAGCACTCAAAAGTTTTTAGACAAAGCATTATAGCTTAAGGGGGTAGTGTTAGGTTAAATATATAGAATATGAACTGGATAGCCTATATGAGGCATTCATATATCCTAGTTGCAACAATAAGCATGAAAACAATTGGCACTGCTATGTTTGAATCAAAATGATAAAAAAGAGATGGTAACAATTATAAAACAAATCCTGGCTTTTTAAGAGGCTCAAACCTTAATGAAACGTCCAGGTGCTGGCTGAATGACGCCAGCCCCACCATGTCGCCTCACATTCCAGGATGAATCTGTCACGCGGGCTTGTGTTGTCGTGGAAAACCCTCCACTTACAGTGTTTCTTCACATCTACACTCTAATCCTTCAGAGTAAAGGTCCTTTGACATCGGGAGCTCACCTGTCATTATGTGTATATACTTAAAGGTATGGATGCCATGGTTATTTTTGTTTAACCACACATACCACACATAAGTATCCCACACATTTGTATTCTTATTTATTTCTAACCAAGTTGAAGGCGTGTTGTAAGTTATGCCCAGCGGCCCCAGTCAATCTGTTGCGGTGATCAGTGAACTTCTCTAGTGCACTTAAATTCTCCTAGTCTTCTGTAAAGCAAAACCACCACCACAATACTACACAATAAATGTTCTATTTTCAACAGCTTGCAGACTCCTCATTGAAGCCTCTTTCTACTGATAATGACCTTTTGATACGGTTTGTCCAGCATACTGGCTTGACTGAGTTTGTTTTGAGTGGAAATGCTATAACCTGATTCTTATTATATAGCTCAGATTCCCAACAGAGTTCAGTATCTTAAACCACCCCTACCATCATAGACACCCATTACCTCTGAGAGTATTTGATATATCTCCACAGGAACAAGGAAATGAACGACACTAACTGATATAGGGAAATCTGTATCATCCTCCTCTGATCACACTGTGCGTTGTCATAGCAACTACTGCTATGACAACAGTGGCAGCGATGGGTCGGATGAACTCTCTCACCATGAATCAATTGTATAATGATGGTGAAACGTGATATTTATCATGTTTCTGTTCCATATATTCGACCACAGTGGTTTGTGTCTCTGATTGCTCATGTCTTCCTCCTGCTTCCCCTGATATATTCGAACAGATGTGAGCTCCATGCATATCTTATCTTTCCATTACAACTATACCATGGCACATCTTTATATAGCACTAAACACAGGTTCACAGAGCCTGCTTAGTGAGTGGTGGTACTTTGGAGAAGTGGTCGCTGCAGTCAGCCCTGTGGCCTGTAGTGATGTCCCCCCCCCCCCCTCAGGCCTTGAACCACATGATCTCTCAGTCGTTTTAGAACTGTGTAGTTTGTCCTCAATGTAATACTAATTACATGCCGTGAAACTTGGCATGCAAATCTTTAAAGCGGTAGGGATTTAGTGCACACCCCTGAAATATTGGGGCGTCAATTTCTCTCTTCAAGTTTCAATAACATAACAAAGTACCGAGTCATGCTTCATGTTGTCATGTTTTCTTGAAGCCTACAACTTATTAAAGATGACACGAGATTATCCAGTCATGTTTCACTCAGTCACCTGCGGATGAGGAGCCATGAGGGCCTCTGCTGTTTATTGTTGTTGAGAAGACTCATACCTGATTCTGAATTTACGTTAACGAGTAATAAACGGAATTAGTCATTATTCATTAGTAATAGGCTACAAGTTTCCATTCCGCCAAGAAAAACATATTTATGGAGATAAAGTTTGAAGTGGAA
The DNA here is from genome assembly GCF_031168955.1 of Gadus macrocephalus. NCBI lineage: Eukaryota > Metazoa > Chordata > Actinopteri > Gadiformes > Gadidae > Gadus > Gadus macrocephalus. Next base: position 23,777,143 of record NC_082395.1, on the reverse strand, counting down.
CACAATAAATGGGAGTAGACGTTTCTAAATCGTAAATTACCAAAATTACCAAAGTAAATCTATTATCAGATATCTGTGGAGCTTCAGTAGAAACCCGTCAGAGGAGCAACAAGTCCTCGGCCGGAGGGGATGGACGTTAGATCCTCCAGACCCAACTGGACCAGAGGAGGAGGTTGGGGGAGATCTAAAGGAGGTGCTGTCCTTCACCGAGCTGGGCTACAGATAAAGAACCTCTATTAGGGTCACTCCATGAGTGTTCTTCGGTGTTTTGCTGTCGCGGTTCAGCGTGTTGATGCGAGCTGAGATTTTCCGTTCAGAGGAGAACGGTCTGCCACATCTCATCTGTCACTCAGAACCGCCAGTACTTCCGCTCTGTCAGGGGACCTTCAAAGTAAGAACCCTGGTTGCGTGAATAGTTTGTTATTTAGATGTGCTTATTATTGTGCGTGTGTGACCATTTTTAGAAACATGTCTCTTTCAAAACCAACTTTTTTTATTCCTGCATCATCTGTAGCTGTTTTGTTTGCCTTAGTGTGTTGTGTTTTTTTTCCGATTATGTTGGGGGGCATAAGTTATCATAGTATCACAATATTTTAAAGCTGAATCTGGCTATATCCGATCCGAACATGGTTGTTCCTCAGAGGCAGAGCCCCTTGCGGCCTCACCGTTAGGAGCTTTTATTTTGAAGGCGCAGCAGGAACGCGACTGCGCAGCAGGGAGCGCTTGACGCCGGACAGAAGAACTGCGAGATGAAGAAGGACAGCGCCCTGAGCGGAATGGGAACCAGTTCTGAACGCGTTCAGCATCGCAATGGGACAATCTCGGTTTCCGCGGATCTTCAATCCTAGGTAAGACGAGTGAATGTGTGAACGAGCACATCTGGGATCCAGGGGTTTTCCTGTTTTGGGACCCGCGGACAGGACGCTTCGACATGAGTCTGCTCTTCTTTGATGTTAAGTTTTTTCCCAAATTAAGTTGGTCCCGCTGAACCATCTTCATCAACACAATCAGCGCCGTTATTCGTTCATCGGTGTTCAGAGCTTCATGAGTCCGCATCGTGATGATCTGAGCCGGGGGAGGTCTGGAGGTCTGGAACCATGGAGGGAAGCAGGGCAGGGTGGGGTATGGAGGGCTTGGGGGTTGTTACTATTCAAAGTTTCGGCAGCGGGCCTGAGAGCCATCTTTAAGATGAGGGGCGTCGGGAGGTGTTTCTGTCAGAGTCCCAGTCAGTAGAGATTGTTGGCAAATCCAGCAATTTGTCATCTAAGCGTTTCTTTATTTTTTTGGTATGTATCATTTATGGACATCCCCTTACAACACACACACACACACACACACACACACACACACACACACACACACACACACACACACACACACACACACACACACACACACACACACACACACACACACACACACACACACACACGTTCATGTGTGTCTTGCTATCAATATGAGAGCAGTACAGAGCAGAATGCGTGTCTTGTGTGTGTGTCGGTGGATCAGTGGACTTGATGCTCACGCGCTCTACGGCTGGGGGTCGGAGGGTCTTGTGAGGTGGTCCAATCAAATAACTCGTTGTTTTAGCTGCCCTCAGATAACCAATGACTAACTAATGATCCCCATGGAGGCTTTGGATGAACACCAGAGCTGGTTGTATTGGACAGCTACGGCCCAGTGACAGTACGGTCCCCAAACTGATCCTGTGTGGAGGCAAGGGGTCCTCATGTATCCCTCAATAGTCAGCATTTTCGTCTCTCTGTGTGCCTGAACGTTTCATTAGACTCCCGTCTGAATCTAGAGGATGGCATTGGCCAGCTCTTTCTCTACGAGTGTTTAGGGCCGATAACACATCTTGCTTCACTCAGAATACTTTGTTTCAAAGGTCCTTGCCATTCTCTGACCCTGACAAACTACAGCTAATCCTCTCAGCATGTGGCCGGGATTAGGGCTTTAAGTGGACCCCTGGAATACCGTAGTAGAATCCAGTAGTACTACGGCGGTACGAGCTGAGATGGACCACAGCTACAGGAAGCGACTTCATGTCCGATAGGGTTGTGAGGGGATTTGATCCAACAAGTCTTGGTTCTGCCGTCCCTGCTGTCGTGGACCCAGGTAGTTTCCTCTGGTTTGATGAACATTATTTAATTATACAGACAGACAGACAGACAGACAGACAGACAGACAGACAGACAGACAGACAGACAGACAGACAGACAGACAGACAGACAGACAGACAGACAGACAGACAGACAGACAGACAGACAGACAGACAGACAGACAGACAGACAGACAGACAGACAGACAGACAGACAGACAGACAGACAGACAGACAGACAGACAGACAGAACGACAGATACAGACAGACAGACAGACAGACAGACAGACAGACAGACAGACAGACAGACAGACAGACAGACAGACAGATAGACAGACAGCCGGTCTCTGTTAACTGCCGCTGCAGACCACCAGAGAGCAGAGATCTCCATGCCTAACGTTTGTAAGGCCCTGCTCTGCTCGTAAAGAGCGGAGGTGTTAAGGGTTTGGCGTTGGCTTAGGCCGCTTTACTCTGTAATCTCTGCTGTCACTGTCTCTGTGGAACTGGGATCTGAGTCCTGACCAGTCTAAAAGCGTTCTGCACTCGGCTGAGGATCACATGGGCCAATAAAACACTGATTTCTGCTCACATGCGACTCTCTGGCCGACATAGGATGGGCGATTTGTGCAAGATGTTTTTATACTCCCAGGCCAGACTTCCCTGTAGAGTTTCCTGTCTAAAGTCCGCCATGAGACTTCCTGTGCTGTGTAGTGGATGAGAGAGAGAGAGAGGGGGGGAGAGAGAGAGAGGGGGAGATTGGGGGAGGAAGAGGAAGGGAATCGCCTGTGAGCATGCTGGTCGTCAGCGCGATAGCCACACACAGCGGCATTGAGCAGCACAATGTGGTCAGGTAGAGGAAATCAGAGGAGCACTCGTAACGCCTTCCCCTCCTGGTATTATAAATTGTGTTTTATTAATGGCGAAACTACTCAGATCATTGGTTCCTCTTTGTGCGCTGTGAGTTATCATGTCAAAGCATTTCCTCAACTGTCCTCTTCTGTTATGCAAATGGCAGGACTTGACGTCGTTGGGGCTTTGATGTGCTGCAGAACTAGTCGACCCTCCAAGCATGAATCAGTAGTCTCCTCAAATCAACAGGTAAGGGCTCTTTAAGTCTCGCTCTTGTTCTCGCTCTCTCTCTCTCTCTCTCTCTCTCTCTCTCTCTCTCTCTCTCTCTCTCTCTCTCTCTCTCGCTCAATGTCACTCTGTCTCTCTCTCTCTGTCTCTCTGTCTCTCTCTCGCTCTATCTCTCTCTCTCTCTCTCTCGCATTCACACATACTCCTACTTTCGATTGGCTTAGTTCCTATATTTCTTGTGCCAGGGTTTCTATATAGACGACCATCTAATAAGAAATGACAGTCGTCTTTTAATAAGCCCGAACGCTTTATCTTAAGTGACCTCCAATCGATACTGGAGCAGGCTCACACATCAAACTTTAGATTAAAATCTAAGGGCTGAGGCCAGAGCAGCTCTGATCTCGCTGAACGGGGCATCGGCCAATCATGTTGCCGGTAGTAAACCAGTAGTAAATGGTTAAGTTGTCTGTAAAGGTTAATCAACACTATGCAGACCGGCCCTCTTCATCCTCTCAGATGAGTCTTCTTGGCTGGTTTAAACCGGGAACACAGGAAACTGGGCTTCAGTGGTGGGTTTTTTTGCCTCCCCCAGGAGTCCTGCTGTCACACTTTTGACGGCTCGGTTCCCGGTCAATACTGGTGTCCCCGTCTCTTGTAGGTCCTGGTAACCAGTGTCTCCCCCCCCCCCCCCAGCGCTACAGGGTCCAGGACAGAGGTCAGAGCCGGCCCAGAGGACCAGGATGTTCACCGGCTCCACCAAGAACCCCCCCGCCAAGACCCCCCAGCCTGACAGGCTGGATGAGGTCTACGCAGCCCTGCGACGCGGCCTGCAGTGAGTCCACACACACACATAGACGCACACGCAGACACACACACACACACACGCAGACTTACACGCACACACACAGACACACAAACAGACGCACTCACACACACACACACACACACACGCAGACTTACACGCACACACAGACACACACAGACACACAAACAGACGCACGCACACACACGCACACACACACAAACGCGTGGACACATACACACACACAAACAGACCCACACACACACACACACGCACGCACAATATACACACACAAACACACACACACACACACACACACACAGACACAGACACACACATTCAAACA
>NC_082395.1:23700317-23767817 GCF_031168955.1 Gadus macrocephalus | reverse complement strand
TGCCTCCCAGCCGCCCGGAGAGCGTAGCCAGTGGCCGTGACGGACCACGCTGCGGACGGGCCGGCGCCGCTGCGCCGGGCGGAGGAACGTGCCCACGTGACGTCCTGATTGGCCCGCTGATCACGGGTGTGTTGGCCTGTAGCCTTAGTGGAAGACGTAGCAGTTAGCGTCGTAGAAACGGAGGTGGAGGGGGGGGAACTATTCAGATAGTTAATTATCTATAAATTAGTAAATTAGTCAAATAAAGTCAATTCGTCCAATTAAGGTTAACTTTTACCATGATTTGCGTTATTGACCAAATCTTGGTAAAGATAGATAAAATCACATTAATAATAGTTAGCTAGATAGTTAGTTAGTGTTCAGTGATCCTCTGCTCCGCCCTCGGTGTGGTGTCGTAGTAAGGTGGTGTTAGCACCGTGTTCTGTGGAGCGGCTCCTTCAGCCATGAGGAGCGGGAGGCCGTGCGTTGGCGTGGCGACCGGACGACGGTTCAGCCAGCTCTCGTTTCCGGAGCTTAATCCAATCACCATCAATCCCCGGCATGGAGACTATCCTGATTGGTTCTGAAGAGATGTAATCAAATGATCTGTGATTCAGCCTCGTTAGCCTCTAGCCCCCCCTGCTCCCACTGGTCTGAACCCTCTCTGTGGTCTCTGTGGTCTCTCCTTTACTGGTCTCACTGGTCCCCTGTAGTCTCTCTCTGCCGCCCACTGGTCTGACTGGTGTATTTCTCTCTCCCCCCTACTGGTCTGACTGTCTCTCTCTGGTCTCTCTCCCCCCTACTGGTCTGACTGGTGTGTTTCTCTCTCCCCCCTACTGGTCTGACTGTCTCTCTCTGGTCTCTCTCCCCCCTACTGGTCTGACTGGTGTATTTCTCTCTCCCCCCTACTGGTCTGACTGTCTCTCTCGGGTCTCTCTCCCCCCTACTGGTCTGACTGGTGTATTTCTCTCTCCCCCCTACTGGTCTGACTGGTGTATTTCTCTCTCCCCCCTACTGGTCTGACTGTCTCTCTCTGGTCTCTCTCCCCCCTACTGGTCTGACTGTCTCTCTCTGGTCTCTCTCCCCCCTACTGGTCTGACTGTCTCTCTCTGGTCTCTCTCCCCCCTACTGATCTGACTGTCTCTCTCTGGTCTCTCTCCCCCCTACTGGTCTGACTGTCTCTCTCTGGTCTCTCTCCCCCCTACTGGTCTGACTGTCTCTCTCTGGTCTCTCTCCCCCAGTCCCTACTGCGGCGTCAGGGCGACCCGGACAACGGGACTCTCTGGTCCAACTCCTCCGAGTCGTCCGACGACTCGTCCAGCCCGGCGCTGGGGGGCCATGCCCACCGGCTGGCGGGGGCGTCGCCCGCGCTGCAGGCCACGCCCCCCCGACAGCTGTCCTTCGCCCCCCGCCAGCCCAGCACCTCCACGCCCTCGCTCTCGTCCAATCAGGGGGAGGACGAGCCGGAGGAGGCTGGGCCGGAGGCGGGCTTCACCCAGATGCTGGGGGCCCGCAGCTTCTCTGTGCCCAACGGCCACCTGCAGAGCTCCAAGTCGGACCCCCACCTGGGGGGGGTGGCGCCCCACGAGCCCCCCCAGCCCCGCAGCACCTCCTTCCCCAGCATCTTCTCCCCCAGCGCCGCCCTGCTGGGGGGGCGGGCCGACGTGCTGGCAGAGTGCCACTCGTCAGAGGAGAGCGTCTGCAGCCAGGGGGGGGGCCCAGGGGGGGGCCAGGACTCACCGGCCCCTGGCCCCGGAGAAGACAGAACCAGGGGGTCGGGGGGGCCACTCGGCCGGAGCTTTGAGGAGGAGGAGGAGCACAAGGGTTCTGAGGAGCACAAGGAGGAGGCGAAGACTGAGGAGACGCAAAGGGTGAGCGGGGTGTGTGTGGTGTGTGTGTTTGAGGATGTGCGCGTGAGGATGTGTGTGGTGTGAGAGCGAGGATGTGAGCGCGAGGGTGCATGTTTGCTGTGTGCATATTGTGTGGGTGGTGCGAGCGTGAGCATGTGTGTGGTGTATATGTGAGGATGTGCGGGGTGTGAGGATGTGTGTGTGAGGATAGTGTGTCGTGTTGTGAGCGAGAGGTGTGGTGAGAGCGTGAGGATATGTGTGAGCGTGGGGATGTGTGAGGATGTGTGAGCGTGAGGATGTGTGTGTGTGTGTGACGATGTGTGTCTCTGAGTGCCGGCTGGTTCCTGAGTCTGATCTGAAGGAGCGGTTCTGATGTCGTCTCTCTCCTCAGGTCCACTGCTCCAGCTCCTCCAGCTTCACCCAGGAGGTGGAGACGGCCCTGGAAAGCTTCGACTTCCTCAACTGCTCAGACCTCGACGAAGAGGAAGAGGAGGAGGAGGAGGAGGAGAAGCAGGGGAAGCAGGAGGAGGAGAGGGAGGAAGACCAGAAGGGGGAGAGGGAGGAAGACCAGAAGGAGGAGAGGGAAGAGAAGCAGGAGGAGAAGAAGGAACAAGACATATCAGAGGAGGAGGAGAAGGGGGTTGAACGTGGCTCCGTGGACGAGGATGTGAAGGAGCAGGAAGTGGATGTGAAGGAGCAGGAAGTGGCTGTGGAGCAGATCTACGCTGGTGACAGGTCAGTCCTGGGTTCTGTCCTGATGTGTGTACTGCGGGGGGCGTGTCCTCATGGGGCCAACGGGGCCCTTTTCGGCCTCATGTTCTTCATGTTCCTGATGTTCTTCGACATGTTTCCAGCTCAGCGCGTTACGTAACCGCTGCCAAATAAGGAGCAGGAGGCAACGGTTGCTATGTGGTGTAAATCCTGCGCTGCACACGGCGGTTACTCATCCCTGCCGTGTTCCTGTTTCTATAGCGATGACCACCAGGAGGGGGAGGGGGCGGAGCTAGACATCCTCATGGAGGCTCCGGAAGGCTTCCGCAACTCGGACGAGGACTGCTGCTACTTATCGCAGGTAAAGACAACAGATGAACGCAATGAAGCTACCCAACCCTGCTAGCACTGTGGGCTAGCGCCGGGGGGATAGCACTGTGTGCTAGCCAGTGTGCCAGCACTTTGTGCTAGCCAGTGTGCTAGCGCTGTGGGCTAGCGCCGTGGGCTAGCACTGTGTGCTAGCCAGTGTGCTAGCGCTGTGGGCTAGCGCTGTGGGCAAGCTCAATGGGCTAGCGCTGTGTGATATCACTGTGGGCTAGCGTTGGGTGCAAGCGATGTGTGCTAGCCAGTGTGCTAGCACTGTGTGCTAGCCCAGTGTGTTTGGAGTGTTGAACGTAAACAAGCTCCCTCTCTCCCTCCCTCAGGGGTCGAGTGCTGAGGACCTGCAGGAGGCCTGTGACGTGGAGACGGGGGCGCTGACCCAGGAGGAGGGTAAGGAGCTCAGAGGAGACTCAGACCAGTGTGAGGAGGGTCACGGAGGTTCACGGTCTCTTTCTGTTTGTCCTCAGAGTCTGTCGGGAGGCGGGACTGTCCCTCTACCAGCACCACGGCCGCCGCATACTCATAACAGCCCCGGCGTGCCCCTCCCGCCCCGCCCAGATTTGCCAATTTATATATAAATATATATATATATATATATAATCCCAGTGTGACACTGCTGGAGCCATGGTATCCAGGAGATACCAATGACAAGCAGACTCTGCCTAACAGGAGGAGGATGTGCAGAACGAACGCCGACCGGCAGAGTGTGGGGGTTGTTATGAATCCTGATTATCATTTAGAGAAAAACATTTGATTCCAAAGCAGTCCTGCCTCCGCCCCCACATCTTTCTGCTGCTCTGTGCCAAGGCAGAACACGGCTTGACGCTTTTAATTTGAAAATTCACAAGTGTGTCTTTGTGTGGTTGTTGTCTTGAGGCCGCCGTTATTTATGGTCACGCGCGTCTCTCAGCGAGCCGGACAGGCATGGATCGGCTCACTGCTCGTCCACTCAGGGCTCGTCTCCACTACAGTGTTCGGCCCTCAGTGTTGACCTCCTGAGGACCTCTGAGGGACCACTACAGTCCAAACATCAAAGGTTCTCCTGAGGAGCCGCTGCCAACTGATGGATCTTCAATAACCACTGAACCAAAGCCCCCCCCCCCCCCCCCGTCTCCGGTACAGCATCCTGTCCACTCGGTCCGACCCAACCCAGGGAGGGGGTTTTAATGGGGGGCGTAGGGGAAATTTTTAGGGGCTAAGGCAGCCCGGACACAATGCCCCTGTGTGTCGGGGCTCAGTCCACCAGACGGCAGCGCTGTGGAAAAACAGTTGAGGGACGGCCCTGGAGCCAGGCGTTTCCCCCCTATTCCTTCAGACCGGCCTGGTCATGCTACAGAGTTCAGAGGTCAGAGGTCAATCCTGCCCAGGGGGGGCAAACTGGCTAAGAAGCTCTGCTGGATTCTGATTTCACAAAAGCCACTAAAGCCACTAGAACTGTTGAGATACACTCTGGGTGCAATATGGAGAGTACAGAGACAGGGTGGTCTGTAGAGTACAGAGCAGGGTGATCTGTAGAGTACAGGTTGGTCTGTAGAGACAGAGCAGGATGGTCTGTAGAGTACAGAGCAGGTTGGTCTGTAGAGTACAGAGCAGGCTGGTCTGTAGAGTAGAGTACAGACCACGGCTGGCCTGTAGAGTACAGAGCAGGTAGGTCTGTAGAGGACAGAGCAGGCTGGTCTGTAGAGAACAGAGCAGGGTGGTCTGTAGAGTACAGAGCAGGCTGGTCTGTAGAGTACAGGCTGGTCTGTAGAGAACAGAGCAGGATGGTCTGTAGAGTACAGAGCAGGCTGGTCTGTAGAGTACAGGCTGGTCTGTAGAGAACAGAGCAGGATGGTCTGTAGAGTACAGGCTGGTCTGTAGAGAACAGAGCAGGATGGTCTGTAGAGTACAGAGCAGGCTGGTCTGTAGAGTACAGGCTGGTCTGTAGAGTACAGAGCAGGCTGGTCTGTAGAGTACAGGCTGGTCTGTAGAGAACAGAGCAGGATGGTCTGTAGAGTACAGAGCAGGCTGGTCTGTAGAGTACAGAGCAGGCTGGTCTGTAGAGTACAGGCTGGTCTGTAGAGAACAGAGCAGGATGGTCTGTAGAGTACAGAGCAGGCTGGTCTGTAGAGTACAGGCTGGTCTGTAGAGAACAGAGCAGGATGGTCTGTAGAGTACAGGCTGGTCTGTAGAGAACAGCGCAGGATGGTCTGTAGAGTACAGCGCAGGATGGTCTGTAGAGTACAGCGCAGGATGGTCTGTAGAGTACAGACCAGGGCTGGTCTGTAGAGTACAGGCTGGTCTCTCGAGTACAGAGACAGGATGCCTTCTGGGAAAAACTTCACCCGAACCTGCACGTTAGTTAAGTTTAGTTCTCACTGCCGACGCGTGACCAAATTAAAGTGTGTATTCGGCGGCTTTAAGAGGTCGGACCCCCGTCTTTGATGGGTCTTTCCGAGGATCCACACGTTGATCATCGTTAAGCCTTACATTTATGAATGTATTCTTCGTTTTGATAGTGCCTGGTCTGACATAAGCTCCTCAGTAAGAGACCCGGTAAGACCGAATGAAGAGCGGGAACTCAGGCCAAGAGGACGTTGTTTATTTTCTGAATTGCAAACATGAGATTTACATTTTCATAGTCAACAAAAGTGTATATGGTTTTAAATGTCAATATAATGTTTGTTTAAAAATATAAAGATTTCTTAAAAAAAAAAAGAGAAGCGTTTGTATTGTTTGTAAGTATGGCGCATGAAATGTGAAGACGTGAAACACTGGCGCCACCCCGCTGCCAGGGGAGGTCACGACATGAAGGCCTCCAGGCTAAAGCATGAGAAATGACCGTTAGCTCTTCAGCTAATCCCGGTGAGGTGTATGTGGTGGGTTTTAACGTGTTGTATATGCATTGTATGTATAACCTATTGTGACGATATTCAGCACTTAACAAAGCACAAAAATCAAGTTAGAAAAAGTTGAGAACAAAACATAAAGCTACATGTATATTTGAACAAGTGCACCTACAATTAATAACAGTAAAGCATCAGCACACTATCTCATCCACGAGTCAAAGGTGAACTCAGTGAAGGATTTAGAACACATTATAATTCAGTGGGTCACCCTTCCCAAGTGCATTTGGACATAAACGACTGTATTGTAAACAACAACAGTGACACTACAGTGGAAAAAACATTTGACAAGTGTATGAAAATCAAGTTCAACTAGATAGTAGTCATCCTGGTAAAACGTATTCAACTGGTAAAACGAAATGACATGACACACTTTTAAATTAAACTTCACTCTAAAACCAGTATTAATTTAAAATCCCGTTCAGTGCCTTTCCTCTACAACAATAAAGAGACGGGTATTTAAGTCACGTAGCGTTCTGAATCCGAAACAGTTTCATCAGTGGCCACAGGGCAGGAGGCCAACAGGGCGCCCCCTAGCGGTAGGAGGCAGTCACGGCGCTGAACGGCCGCTCCAGGGCGCCCCCTAGCGGCAGGAGGCAGTCACGGAGCTGAGCGGCCGCTCCAGGGCGCCCCCTAGCGGCAGGAGGCCGTCATGGAGCTGAGTGGCTGCTCCAGGGCGCCCCCTTGCGCCAGCAGGCCGTCATTCAGGCATGCCTTAAGGGCAGGGTAGTCAGGTGTGTCTGTGTATCCCAGAGCCATCACCTGGGTTACATACTGCTGCACCACACCTGCGGCAAGACAAAAACATATGCACCATTACACACACGCACAAACACACGGTAACACACGCACAAACACACACAAACACACACCCACAATCACACACACAACCTGTCATTAACCTGTGTGTTGGTTCACCCTAACAGACAAACCAGTTTCACTCACTGGAGACTCTCTTCTCCCCGAAGCAGCTGCTGAGCAGAGTGGGAACGTCCTCTAGGAACCTGGGATGGGGTCAGGGAGGGGGGGTTAAGGACTTACATCGTTATGGAACAGTCATGTTTCAATCTAAAACAGTGTGTGGAGCAAAACCATCCATCTTAACATGACATGAATACTATTAAAGGCCCTGTTGCAGGGTTCATTTTCCAACAAATTCGTGCAATTTGCTTGTTGGTAAGATTTAAACTGTTATCCATTGTATTTAATGTTGGTAGGTATCACAAAAAACGGAATGTAATACGAAAAAGTAGGTACTATTTTAGCGGTTTGCGATTGATTCTCATTTCCCCCAGAATGCATTGCATGACGTCACGTTGGGGAGACACGGACCAAAGCCGCATTGAGACCCTTGAGGGTAGAGACTAGTAATTGAGTGTTCAGCAGATTATACAGATACATAGATAAATACATTGATTTATATATAGTTAGTATATGCTACACGTGAACCTCCTAAAACGGCTCAATTTGATTGGTTCGCTATCTCGGGATATTGGGCAATATCCCATGATTGAGATCTCAAACTCTGGATATTGTTTATATCGCAAAATGTCCGCTAATAAAAACAATAATAATATATATTATAAATAAATCTAGGTAAAAAGTGTTATTTTGTTTATTTTTGGAGTGTTCACGTGTAGTGTATATATTAAAACAATTATTCACCTCAGGCTTCGTGAGTTGAATAATTGCGAATATAGCGACCCAGACCTTCAGTCCCGGGGGCTATATTCCCCACTATTCAATTCGCCTTTGGCGAATAATTGTTAATTAATAGCCTCGATAGATAGATAGCCTAGTCAAGTCTTTATTAATGCCAAACGACACAAATCATCAGGAATTAATTTAGGTGATTCGGCTCAAACCGGAGAGTACAAGATCACATAGAACAAGGGAGACAACAAGTCTGACTGGCAATACACAAAATACATCACATTAAAATTAGACACATGGGTAGACAGACATACAGATAAATAGGTTATATTCTTTGCCAAGCGGAGCCAGCCAGTCCTGTGCAAGTATGCAAATTAGCCATGTGCGTCAAACAGAAGAAAGACGAACGGATAGCAAGCGAAAGCTAAACCAGAGTGCATCAGTCACACATTTTAGGTCCATTCTAACTTATGGTAAGAGGCTATTCTTTAATTCTTTGCAGTGACTGAATGTTGATGATAAAACTGATTGTTTTGCATAAGATGAGTGTGTGCGACTGTGCACGTGTCCTTTCCGGCTTCGGCATGCTGCATGGTTATGAAGGCCATGTGGTTAGTTGTGGTCTTAGGGAAGCAGCCTAGCCTTGAAGATGGACAAGTTGGAGTGATTGTGTACGGGTGTGGGAGAGTGAGAGAGAGAGCACATGGTGATGTTTGGCTTGTTGTGGTCTGTCTGTCAGCATCCGCCGGGTTGGACGAATGTGCTTTGTGTATGTGTTCAATGTCCATCTGTCTGATCGTATTTGCGGTAGATTGATGGTTAAATAATGTCACACCACGATCGGTCAAACTTGCAGGCAGTCATTTTCAAGTGCACTGATTGAGTGTCTGATAGGCTATACCTGGCATTTATTCAGTTGATTGCTCTTCTAAATGCGCCAGATCGGTACCAATTATGTGTTTGCATTGTAATGCACAACTTTGCCTCTCCTTGTTATAAATCAACACGTTAACCTGCAACGCAGCCTTTAAGTAAACAAATCCTCTGGACTCCAAAGGATTCACTGAATTCATCTGAAATCAGAGCGGTCTCCCCCTCCAGTAATGAATGGTTGAATAAGTGAGCGCAGCGTTCTGTGGTAACAGGATGTTGACCCCTCACCTCTGCTTCTGTGCGCAGATGGTCTGCGGGTCGCTGGTTGAGTCCCAGGGCAGCGTGCCCGTGAGCCAGTGCAGCAGGCAGTAGCCCAGGCTCTGCAGGTCACTGCGTCGGCTAGGCCCTGAGGAGACAGGAAGCAAGTGGAGGAGACAGGAAGCACGGAGGAGGAGACAGGAGACAGGAGACACACGGTGGAGGAGACAGGAAGTACACAGAGGAGGAGACAGGAAGCAGAGTGGAGGAGAAAGGAAGCACCTGTCACGTATATTCATGAGACGCATCCAGACCAGGACTGGACTGGAGGATGGCTGTGTTCTAGGTCCTTCCAGTAACTGGTAGATGGACTGCAGCGCGTTTCTAACTAGTGGCCACTCAATTTACAATATTGCCTCAAATTCAGCCTTTCATACACACAGTCACACACTGACGGCGGAGTCAGACCCTCAGGGCGACGGCCAGCTCGTCAGGAGCAGTCAGGGTGAGGCGTCACGCTCAGGGACCCCTCGACAGAGAAGAGCAGACCAGGGTACAGTGGTCCACTCACCTGCCCCCTTGTGGGCGTCCACGCTGATGTACTCCAGAGCACCCTCGTGTGGCGTGCGGCTGGCTTCACGGTACTCCACCTGCTGGCCCCCGGGACAGTAGCGGAAGGCGTGGGAGTAGCCAGCGAGGAACACCTGGGGACACGGAGAGACGCGGCCGCAGCGTCAGAGAGACGGCTCCCCATGCGCCGCAGAGCTCCGCAGCGTCAGAGAGACGGCCTGCACTAACTTAGCTTGTAGCGCGTAGCTGTGTGCAGGTTTCAGTCGGGGTCACGCGGTCACAGAGGGGGAGTGTGTGTCTCTTCAGATCTCGTCACCTGGGAGGGGTCCTCCGTCGAGATGTAGATGTTCTCAGCGTTGATGTCCCCGTGAACGTACTCGTTGGAGTGGATGAAGGTCAGAACGTCCAGCTGTGGGAGAAACAAGAAGAAACACCGTTGTTACCGCGAAGAGGGCCAGACATCTCCGGCCCTTTGAGAGCATTCTGGATCCTCTCATGTTAGAGACAACTCACGATCCTGCAGGCCAGCTGGAGAACCGTTCTCTCGGACGGGAGTGTGGCTTGGCTCTCCAGGATGGACTGCAGGGTCTGGCCCATGCTGGGGAAGATCAGAAACCTACCGAACACACAGAGGAGTCTCACCAGCACACTGGATGGAAAACTAAAGAAGAGCCTGGATAAATAACCACTTCTGACCTGTATTGGAATGCATGGAGACCGAAGCCCACACAGGGGGGCAGTCCGAGGAAATCCAGCCTGTTGCTTTTGATCCACTTGTCCACTAAAGACAGATGTGAGAGAATAAGAGTCGGTCAATTATGCACAGATAAACCAACATAAACATAAAGGAAACTAGGATTATGATGTAGTGGACATCATAGTGTACCGAGCCCATCGTAAAACAGAGAGCAAGCTCTGAACACCATGTGTTCACGGCCCGGAGGGGGGCGAGTGAACCCACCAGGGTTGGAGGAGTGAACCACCAGAGGGTGAGAGTGAACCACCAGAGGGTGAGAGTCAACCACCAGAGGGTGAGAGTTAACCACCAGAGGGTGAGAGTGAACCACCAGAGGGTGAGGAGTGAACCACCAGAGGGTGAGAGTGAACCACCAGAGGGTGAGAGTGAACCACCAGAGGGTGAGGAGTGAACCAACAGAGGGTGAGAGTGAACCACCAGAGGGTGAGAGTGAACCACCAGAGGGTGAGGAGTGAACCAACAGAGGGTGAGAGTGAACCACCAGAGGGTGAGGAGTGAACCAACAGAGGGTGAGAGTGAACCACCAGAGGGTGAGGAATGAACCCACTTGATGAGGTTTTAGCAGCGCGCTGCAGGAAGTTCTGCTCGTTGAAGATCCGACCGTCTTTAGCGCCCTGCGAGGAAGAGGAGGAGAGGGGATCAGGCATCAAGGAAATATAAATGAGTTTGGAGTATTGATGATATTTATGAAAAAATAATAATAAGAAAATATAATGAAAACCTGGACGGGTGACCATCCACCTTGGACTCACCAGTTTGAGAATGTGTTTGGATTCCTTGGAGTTGGAGGCGAAGGCTTAGAGGGAAACAAAACAAGAGGTGAGGAGGAGGCCACACAACATGAACCTTCAGCTCCACACGGCTCCAGGATCTCCTCAGTCACCTTCGTAGACCAGGTCCGTCTCCGTCTGACTCAGCAGCTTCCCCAGCCTCCACTTCCTGCACGCCGTGTCTGTAAGCTCCTTCCCTTCCTGCAGCGGTATCACAGCAGACACACGCTTGCCGCTCCTTGACTTTACCTTCGACCCCCGGCCTGCTCGCGTGCACACACACACACACACACACACACACACACACACACACACACACACACACACACACACACACACACACACACACACACACACACACACACACACACACACACACACACACACACACACACACACACAAAGGTTAGTTATACGGTCAGTGCTGGTTAAGAACTGCGTAGAACAGGGGTCTCAAACTCGAGGCCCACGGGCCCATTGTGGCCCGTGGGACGATATTTTGTGGCCCCCTACTTGATATCAAAGTTAAGTGTTAGTGCGGCCCGCACGTTTTAATTTTTTTATTTTTTTATTTTTTTTGCCGAGTCGCTGCGCTTGCCCGTTGGCCTCATTTATAAAGCTTGCTGCGCACAAAAACCTTGCATAAGACGGAGGTGAAATGTGCTAGGCCAACGGTATGGCTTCTCCCAAGTCTGTGTGCGCTGGAGATACGCCCTTTCTGTGTGTATCTCTTTCCAAACACCATGCACCTGACCGGGTTCTCTCCTGTGTGACTCCTCTGATGTATTTCGATCTTACTGAAGCATCTGAAACTAACCGCTTAGCAACCGAGTTCCTGAAGTTGTGGAGCTTCATATCCCTGAGCATGAAATGTGCATCAGTTTTTTTTCACTGCAAACGTTGGTAGGCTATTTATAGAAAATGTCTATGTTCTGACATGTTTGATTGCATTTTATAAATGCATGGGCCTGGATACGTCGGTAGGTGTGTGTGTGTTTTCCTGTGTTCCTGTGTGTCCAGTGGGAGAGGAAATATCGATGTGTGAAAGAGTGTTTTGTATCAAGTTGAGGCCGACACATATTCATCGAAATTTATATATCATAAGTTACACATGTATTAAAAAAAAATTCGGGTTGAAATCGGGCTCGGGCTCATAATTACGGTTAATGTGTCGAGCCGGGCCGGGCTCGTACAGAACGTGCACGGGCCGGGTCGGGCTTGACACACACACACACACACACACACACACACACACACACACACACACACACACACACACACACACACACACACACACACACACACACACACACACACACACACACACACACACACACACACACACACACACACACACACACACACACACGTTTGCGGTGAAAAATGCTTATGCACATTTCACCCCGTCTTCGCAAGGTTGTTGGGCGCAGCAAGCTTTATAAAAAATATTAAAAAAATATATAAAAAATATATAAAGCCCTGGGCTTTATATATATATATATTTTTTAAATAAAGCCTTTGCTGTGAAAGGGTTGTGACCCCTTCCGGAGGGGCTTGTTGTCAAGTTTGCTAATGCAAATAAGCAACATTAGTCGCTTGGTTGAAACGTGATTCCGGAGTGACACAAAGTGGAAGGAAAATATATCCTGTTCTCCAGCCCCAGTCATGTCTTTCTCAAAACCTGCCGTGAAGAGAAAGGTTAGTGACGAGCACAGACTATTTCAGGAAAAGTGTAGAGCACAGGGGCATCCCAACGTGTCTTATATGCACAGAGAAAGTTGCGGTGCAAAAAAGCATTCATGTTACAGAACTGTTAATAGTAAAGAAGACTGGATATTTGTACTTTTTTGTGGAAAACTTGATGCGGCCCAGCCTCACCCAGAATCGACCTCCAGCGGCCCCCAGGTAAATTGAGTTTGAGACCCCTGGCGTAGAAGGACAACCTTGACGTACGGATGTGATTGTGACGTACGACCCAGCTCTCCTTCTGAGGGGACGTCTGGGCGGGCTTGGGCCCCGGGCTGGGGTCCCCTCCAGGGGAGGTCCTGAAGAACGGGGAGGGGGAGGTCGAGAAGTTGTCTGCTGAGGTCTCCTTTTCCTCCACCTGCCGCTCACACACTGACCTGCCCCTTCCTTTAACTAACACACACAGACACACACACACACTTTACGTGGGCCCAGCAAAACAGACGCCAGGGCATGGTGGAAGGTGCTGGTTTGAGTCTCAGGTGGAGGTGACGTAGGACGAGTTCAGCTCACCTGGCGTTGGGGCCTTCTTGGCCGGCGGGGCGTTCAGACCCTCCATCCCATCTTTCTGTTTGAGGGCAGTTGGTGTCTTGCCTTTTAGGGGAAAATGGCAGAGAATCAACCAGGTGATCAGCTCCGAAATAAGAGCGTTATCTTTGTCCAAAACGTCTAAATATCTCAGGGACTCCAGTTTCTGACTGCACACGTTGACTTTGTAGTGATGAAGATGTGTCTTCACAACTAGAGCTTTTCCGATACGATACCAGAATCTGTAATTCCTCCGATACTGCAGTATTGGGTATTGGCGATCCTATGCGCCGATCCGATACAATCAAATGATAGCTCACTTACTATACAGGCAGAGAACCTCATAAACACGTGCGGTGTTATGCTCACGCTTAACTAGAAGAATAAAAATTTATTATTATAATTATAGATTATAAATGTAAATGATCTAGTTCTGAAAAAACAAGATGCTTTATCGTATATACTCTGAATCGGCCGATACTCAAGTTCAGGAATCGGAAAGTAAAAAAAAATGGGATGTGAACATCTCTTCTTCACATTACACACAAGCAGGTGTCTACCTCTGGCTCTCCCCCCCTTGGGGAGGACAGGAGAGGCATCCTGGAGGGGAGCTGGATCTTCTGCGGGACGTTTCCCCCGAATGGTATAGCAACGCGGCGACCCCAGAGGAGGCCGGGGGGAGACGGAGACGGGAGAGAAACTGCCCGAACCTGAAACCGATGCAGACAGGAATGGTATCGTTCACCCAGACAGAAACAGAAACACCTACACTCCAACCGGATCGTCCCCTTCTTACTCTCTCCAGAACCACAGCTTGTGTCGTCTCCCGATGGTCCCGCCCCCGCTGGAGCCGGAAACTTCTCGCCACAAGACGGGCAGAATCGGAAATCCGCTTGCAGCTTCGTCCCACATTGAGGGCAGAACTGAAACGGCATCCTGCAGACCAGCCGAAAGCAGAGGGTTCAGATGATGGGAGCGTATGAGCTTCGACTCAGAGCTCCTAAAGGTTCGATTGCGGTTACAAAAATCCTTTAAATGACAAATGAAACCAATAACTTAATAAGTAGACTTTTTCTTGAAGGGTTAAGCGTGGCAGGAGCAGGTCGGGTTATTATGAGGACAGACATTCATGTTGGTTAGTTTGTCAAAGGACCGATGTTTGTCATTCAAATATGAGTTATTTTGAGCAACAAGTCGTTGATTGATCAGCATGTGTTCGATTGGCCCTGTAGTGAATCTGGGACCCTAACCCCAACCCTGGGCTCCAATAGTTCACCCGAACCCCACATGAAGTTAGCTTTGTGAAGGAGACGAGTAAAATTCTGACACAAATCCGGTTCATTCACATTACGTTTTGCGGTGCGACACACTTTCAGTTTCTATTCTGCTTCTACTTCCTATGCTTCTGTTCCCAGCAGCTCAAACCTGAAGTAACGCTAACTATCTAACACATAACCAAACTAACCCAGAGGGTCCAAGGAAGAGACTACTTTAAACCAGCCTCCTTTTGTACCTTATTAAACCGTCATAATAAGCTGTCATCTTTAGTACCTTATTTTTATTATCCTGATGTTGTTTACAGCTCCAAGTTCCGGCAGCTTGCTATGAAGTGGAACTTCTTCTACTCTAAGAGCAGTCGGACGTAGCCCTGTTCATGAGCTGCTGCCGCCTAGCCGAGGCTCGGGATTATTACACTGTTGCACTTAGAATTGTAAAATTGTTTGCCCAAAAAAAGGTCTCATTCCAATACATATTATAAAATCGATATGAATAGCGTCAAGAATTTGGATTCGTTCGAATTAAAGCATGGTAAATAATGAGTATAGATAACAGCAACTTTGTGCCTTCTCATTACACATTATTCCCACAGAAAGATGAGTTAAAGCATTAAATATTAAAGTCATTATTTATGGTAGGCCTAAATAATGATCCTCAGTTCAGACTTTTCTAGAAACTTTTAATTAAAGCAAACCTTTCTTCACAAATGCGTCTTTTACAAATGAACACAAACAAAGAAATATCAATCGATGCTTTCACACGATAAATAAAATATATTTATTTTTGCATAGTTCACATATTTTCCATTTGAAAGTCTCCAATATATGACTCGGATGGTGTGTATTTGGCATCGGTATCAAACTACCATTGAAAAAACATTCCAACATGGGATCTAGAATAGTGTTAACTATTGGCATTAAATGTAAATCATGAGCGCATTGTTTACTAACTTTACACATACTTGGCAGTGCAACTATAAAACCTTTCATGGGGTTAAGTATTTATACTGCCATCACATTATGCTGTATACCATTGTCTTTGCTATTCAGTGTCATAACATGATCAGAGGGTTTCAGTCTTGGTGCCTCAGGTGATTGTTATTTACCTGAGGGGGAAACTCATATTCTTACATTCCTAAATGGGGCCGACCCTCATTATGGGGGCTTTAAGCTGCCTTAGTATTACTGGAGGTCCATCAGATGTCCAACAGTATCTCTTCAGATGGTATTAACCAATGAACAAGCAGTAAGGCCCGGGGACATTTAGTAAAACATGGCGTTGTTTTAGATTCTGTTTGCTACACCCCAGCTTTTTGATGCTTTCTATTCCTAAATCAGATTTGTGTTATGTTAGCCCTGATTAGAATATAACCAGTCACACAAAAGCAGTCCAATCAGTGGCCGACACATTAGTCCCTGAAAACAGGAACAAGCTGTGGTCGTAGTGTTGCTGATTGGCTGATAAAATGAACCAATCAGGCTTTTCTTTACTTGAGTTACAAAAATATTAACAGCTTTTCTGGTGACTTGCAGTTCCTATTATCAATATTTTTTTATTAAAAAAAATGATTTAAATGATGGACCGGTATAGGGATTATAGAAAATACTAATAAAAAATCGGTTTTATTTTAATAGCACAAAAAGTCAAACAGGCACGTGCTGTCCTCTGAAATACAGTGTGGACTTCCTATAGATGATGATTCACCAGCTCTCTGTGGCATGGACCTGGAATTAAGGGCTGGTGGGAGAGGCATGCCCTGTGTGACAGAAACACGCTTCATGCTGCTGGTGACTGTAAACAATGATCGTTATTATTGTGGCTGATGACCCGAAGGTTCCTCACACTTTCCTCCTGGGTTGATTGACTATATTTTTATATTAATAAATGTATTTCATTAAATAGGAAGAGGAACTGCCATATTAGGGTATCTATGTTTGGTATCTGAGCCTCAGCATAGGGTGAATGGGAGGACGTGGTGATGAACGTAAAAAGAAACTTGGTGATCGGACCGTTTAAACATCGGTCGAACGAGTGACGGATTCAACCGCTAAAAACAACAAACACAATCCAAGTACATAAACTAACATGGAATAGGGCTATCATTATGTATACTCAAACGGACCGTTGCTCGAAAGAAGAAAAGAGAAGGGAGCCCCGCGAGACCAGAGAGGTCGCTTCGATGCGACCAGTGAGGTCGCTTCGATACGACGCAACTACAGAGATCCGAACCGACAGACGGCCGCTGGAAACAACGCGGAACATCAGCTCGCTTCCTGTTCCTGCCCTTTGTCCTCACTTGCCCAACCCACCCCCAGCCTCCTCATCCTCGTGCCCCATGGGAGTCGGGCCCCCTGGGGTGGCCCCCCGGCCACTAACAGGCACACTTGCCGCCCTCCGGGGGGGGGGGCTGGTCCAGGGGGGCGGGCCCGGTGCCGTTGGCGCGCACCGTGCCCTCAGGGATCCAGGAGCGGTCCACGCAGCGCTCCATCCGCCGCATGATGAGGTCCAGCAGCACGTCCACGGCCCCGCCCACGTTCTGCCCATTGGCCGCGCTCGTCTCGAAGTACGGGATCCTGGGGGCAGAGTCAGGGGTCATGGGTCAGAGAGGAGAGAGAGGGGGTCGCTCCACTATAGTTAAGAAGGTTCTACTTTAATCTTCCAAGCGAAGAGATAGGTTCAGGACAGCAGCAGAACTTCAAAAGATTAAATTAAAATAGGACTAAAAAAGATATATTAATATGAATGACTCTTGCAATGTCTATAATTTCCACTCGTTCATAGCCTAAAATGTTCCGGAGTCAATGCTGATGATTTCAATAATGTGATCAATTCAATTAAATCCCATAACTGATATATTCTAGAAATAAAACATGCCTGCCAGCCTGTACCTCTCTCTCTGTTTACAAGAAACGTATTAACAACACTCCCAAGCCCCTCCCACTCCTTATAAGCCCCTCCCACCCCATAAGCCCCTCCCACTCAGGCCACCCAGCAGCCGAGCTAGTCCACGTCACACAGCTTCAGAACTGTTACTGAGTTCTTAAATCCTTAAACTCTGCCAGCGTAGTAACTAGGAGGGGCGTCATCTCACACTCTAGGACTTTAATTAAACTAATTGCTTTAACAAACAAAGCAACTCATCTGCATAAAGACGTAAACAACAACAGTGTGTCTCCGCCCCAACTGGGCCACATCAGGTCCAAATGAGGATGGTGTCCTCAGAGTCCCTCCTCTGTCGACCCCAGTGTCCCGAACACGTACAGCCACCTGCTCCCTGAAGGCGTGTCCCACCGACAGCTTGTCAGACCAGGATATTGAATAAAGGTGGACCAATATTTGTCTTCCTGGGGCCGTCGTATACTCCCTCACTCCCCTGAAGAGGGCCGGGCAAACAGAGATCACGTCCTCCTAGACAAACGCTGGGGGCCCCGGTTCTACAGGGCCCGGGTTCTAGAGGGCCCAGGTTCTACAGGGCCCAGGTTCTACAGGGCCCGGGTTCTACAGGGCCCGGGTTCTACAGGACCCGGGTTTTATAGGGGCCGGGGTTCTACAGCAGGAGGTTCTGCAGGGCCCTGGTTCTACAGGGGTCAGGGTGCTACAGGGCCCCAGGTTCTGAATGAGGTTCTGCCGCCATGCGAGAGCCACGTACCCGTACTTGTCGGCCAGGTCGCGGGCCTCCTCCTCCTTCACAGCCCGCTGCTCGGTCAGATCGCATTTGTTCCCACATAGAACGATGTCTGGGTTCTCACAGTAGGCGTGAACCTGCAGCTGACCTGCAGACACAGCAGAACCAGAGAACAGGAGAACCACAAACACCGTTAGGAACCACAGAACAACAAAAACATCTGAAACCAGAGAACATGAGAACAACAAAGTCTGAGCAGATCTTCAGTAAACACCAACCAGACAGCGATTGTTGTGGTTCAATTTGTTTTGTCAAGTAAACAAACATTTATTCTAGATAGATTCCCTGCAGCCTGAGCTTTAATTAACCTGAGTTTAAATGATGTCATTTTGAATGAAACCCCTCCACCCTCAAAGTAACATCCACAAAGTAAGAACTTTCCCTAAAGCGGTCTGAGGAGAAACCTGGAGGAACATCTTTAGAGGTTGTTAATATACTGATAGATAATATAATACAAAGGTGATGGTGGCAGTGGAGGAGGCTCAGTTTGAATCAGATGAACGACTCACTCATCCAGTTCCGGACGTTGAGGAAGCTCTGCTCATTGGTCAGGTCGAAGAGCAGCAGGAAGCCCATGGCGTCCCTGAAGAAGGCCGTGGTCAGACTCCGAAACCTGAGGAGAAACAGACAGGACGTTAGACTCCTCTGGTCATGGACTGAACCATCACACAGAGATGGGGGTGACAGACGGTAAGACCAGCGAGGGACGCCTTGAGTGGGAGATTCCGGGATACCGATAAATTCACAATGTGTTGTCCTTCTTTAGCTGTCAGGGAAACTAATAGATCTTCGTTATTGGAAAAAAACTGAGCTGTTGTAAAGTCTTTCAGCCATTCATCGCATCTTTTACAAAGCTTTTCATAAACACATGTCATAAACACATTTATGAAACAGCCTTGAATATATCCTTCTCTCAAGTAACCCTTCTGACGGATCACAGATCACAAGTCACTTTGGATAAGCGCGACTGCTAAATACCCTAAATAAATAAATGAAAAGTAATTATATTGAAGAAGAACCACAGGTCTGTGTATGCAATGTCACTGGCTTACCGACGATATAAAGCAAGGGAGAGAGAGAGAGAGAGAGAGAGAGAGAGAGAGAGAGAGAGAGAGAGAGAGAGAGAGAGAGAGAGAGAGAGAGAGAGAGAGAGAGAGAGAGAGAGAGAGAGAGAGAGAGAGAGAGAGAGAGAGAGAGTGAAGGGAGGGAGGGAGAGAGGGAGGATAGAGAGGGAAGAGGGAGAGGGAGGAGAGAGAGGGAAGTGAGAGAGGGAGGGGAGGGCGGGAAGTGAGAGAGGCAGGTGAGGGAGGGACGTGTCTCTGTACCTCTCCTGCCCGGCTGTGTCCCACAGCTGGATGTGGATCTTCTGCCCCTTGCCGGTGGCTCCATCGGGTCCGTTGGCCTGGTACAGCTTCAGAAGACGGGGGGGGGGGGGGAACAAGCACACAATATTAATATTCAAGAGTCATACTGCAAGTTCCTCATACGGCATGATCGGTGCAGAAATAACAACGTCCGCCCGGTTATGTTTAGGTTTGTGGGTTTTTTTCAACAAGAGATTATATCGGTGGTGATCAGGCAGTTCTCTTTAAAATAACACTTAATGACAATGAGCAACATTACATGTCAATGTAAACGTCAAATAAAAGAAACAATCAATGATACAGACTGACAAGTTCTGTTATATCATTGGCTACAGAATAATGATTCATAAAAATAAATACAGACTTCTACCAGCTTGAAAATCACAAACCAAACAGTGATGGAAAATAAAGTCTTCACTCTGATCACATAAAAACACTTTCTTTTAGGAATTAACCATAAATGACTATGATTGCAGATATTTCAAAGGATCGCAATGCATTGTACATAGTAAAGGATTAGGGCCGTGCAGTGTACCATGATCTGTACTGTATCGTTACATTCCTGCACTAAGAGACCGCCCAGCAGGTTATCATATATGATGTTGGCCATGGTAGCGTTCATGTTCTTATGTGATTAGAGGCTGTGTCAACAGCATTAGCTGAGTGTTGTGGTGTTTGCCAAGTATTATAATGTTTATTCTGAAGGAGTGTACTACGGTTCTGTCTTAGTCATCCTCTGTGTGTTACTCAGAACCCTTTGCAGTGAAGTACTTATCAGTCAGGCTTTTGTTAGAAGAGCCTTGTTTCATGGTGGGCAAATGTAAGAGTTTAAGCTTTCAATGTACACTGAAAAAAAAGAGTTAGAAACACTTCCACCATGGGGCCTGACTTTAACGTTTGGGAGATTTCTGCTCACCACCCTCTTTTCTCTGAAGTCAATCCCGACCGTGGTGATGAACTTGGAGTTGAAGTTCCCGTCCGTGTACTGGTACAGGAAGCTGGTCTTCCCAACTCCTGAGTCTCCCAGTGCTAGGAACTTGATGAGGTAGTCGTAATCACCATCAGACATCGTGAGTCTTTCTCCAGAGCAGAAGGAAAACACGCAGACAAAACAAGACAGGTTTCCCTCAGAACAAGCAGATTCTTGCCAGAAGAGGTTCTCAGACCTGAGTCTACGCTGAACGATTACCACATTATCATTTCATTTTTAAAGTGTTCGCTATGCACTCAGCTTCAGGACAAAAGGAAGAGCAGCACGGCAGTAAAGCTGTTTAACCAACAAGGCGAGGTCTTCTGACGGAGGTGCCATTGCAACATATCCTGGATCTTAATCTCAGGGCAGATACGCAACAGCAGCCGGTTCCATAAGGTTATTCCAATCCATAACCTTAATTCAATAAAATCTAAACTGCCACGTTTGACTCTGAATGGCCCTCCTGCAGTGAGTCTAGCGTACATCACATGACCACAGGGATTTAGACACTTCACATTCTTTAGCCATAATGAGCCTTTCAACTCGGTTAGTAAGGAGCTTAGTCTCTGGAGCAGTACCTATGGGAACGCACTGGGAGGAATGGGTTGGCACGCTTTAATAGATAATGTCAATGGAGAGCCATTCATCGTCCTTTAGTATTATAATGCAGCCTAGCGAGAAAGAAATGCAGAAGGATCGATATGAATCTACAAAAGTTAAAAACAAGAAGCTATTAACCACAGACGACTCATCAGAGTCACTGGAACTGGGACAGTTAAAAAAAAGCGAGCATTTAGAGGAAACCGATGCACACGTCCATCCTATTGCCAACGTGAATACCAATTATTCATCATTTAAAAAGCCATTCTAGAGCTGCCAGCCTAATACACAGTTACATAATCATTCACATAGTGTCATGTTGTCTCTCAATAGTTATCTGGCCACGTTTTACAGCCCTTCCTGAAAATAGTTTTTTTTCCAACAGTCTAAATTACATCACAGCCTTTTCAAAAGTCACTTCTTGTATTTGAACGGACACAACTATTTACTACTATAATAATAATAATAATACATTTTATTTATAATGCACTTTATATTCAAGAATCTCAAAGTGCTCAGAGAAAAAAAATAACAAAAAACTATTAAAAGGGCATTAAAAGGACTATGGCAACTATTGCAACAACTGAACCGTTTGAGAATACAAATGCAGTCTACATTCTAATCGATGAAACAGTTATCAGCTCCAGCACCAGCACCAGGATCATCATCATCATCATCATCATCATGTTACAGGCTGAGGCAGCGGTACACTTGTACACCTGTCCTGGTAGCAGCTGCTTTGCTCCAACACCCCTCGCACCTATAGTGTCCGCTAAAACATAACGGATCCGTGGACCCAGTCCCACAGGGCCTACCCTGGCAGGGCCCTTCCCACAGGGAAGACGGATACGAGGAGAGGCCCCGTAAGTCGACTACTACACGTACCGAGGCCCCTGACACCCCGTTACGCACACACAGGACCCTGACACCCCGTTGCGCACACACAGGACCCTGACGACCCCCTTATGCACACAGGACCCTGGGGCGTGTTACGCCCGCGGCCCACACATTCTTCTTCGCTTCGGAGAAACAAGTTATGGTTTTGCCATGAAGCCTCGCTGACGCACTCATTGCTCAATTGATTGTTCGACATAACAGGCGTTTTAAAAGAGGAGACATCCATATCTAATCGACCTCAGCTGGCCCTCATGTGGTCGAGCGGTCAGGTGACCTTTCTCACACAAAAACAAAACTTTAGAAGCCGCCCCCCCCCCCCCCCCCCCCCCCCCCCCCCCTCACCGGAGGAAACATCCAAGACTGCACCGAGCCTCTGAAAAGTCTCCCGAACCAGGTGTTAACCCCTTATGGTTCTCAGGGGTTAGCGCCTGTCCGCGGAGATCGTAGATGGTATTAGTAACATCAATGAGCTGCAGATGTTCATTCAGGGGTTTGATGTGAACCCAGAGAGCTGTGAGAAGACATGTCCATCTGGGACCGGAGGAGACGACGAAACTATTTACATGTTGGCCCCGAGCAAAGAACGAAATCAGAGAATTGTTTGACTTAGTCTCTCAAGTCCTTCAGGATCGGTATGTGAGGTACTTCAGCAGACTTCTACTGCTTCTTGGCTGTCTGGATAAGAACTAACTGATGCTGTTTTCCCGATTAACATTTCCTGAAATTAAAACTTACCAGCCGCAGTGTTGGCACACAAGGTTCCGGGGATCGAAGGCACTTTATGGTTAAGCTTTTCCTAAAGTTAAACTTTGTCAAAAGTTTTCTCAGTCGCCGCTTTGATCCATTTGTTGCACTGCCTGACAACGAGGTTATAATAGATATTCCACTTTGGGTGCGTGTGTGGTGTCTGAGCAGATCAACCAAGCGTTGGTCTGCTGAGCGGCTCCTCCCCCAGACTCCATCCTCCGCCTCATGAGGAAACATCTACCAGCAACATGGTGGTGTGTGCGTCACTCCAGGTCGCCAACACAGGGCTAGATCAGAAGGTTCTCAGTCCATGCGTCGAGTTCACACTAGTGTTACACGGTTCGGTGTTATTGCCATGTGGGCAAAGAACACCCTTTTCGAATCCACTCGGAACCAAAAGTAAACGATCGTTTCTTTCTGGCTCGAGCCAGCCGCCAAACCCTTTGAACGCTGAACTGTAACCGTAACGGTGGCCTCATGCCAGTAACGGTACCCGCCGTGACGAAAGGGTTCATGGATGTCTTTACAGTTTTTTTCAATTGCTTGAACACATTTTGCAAAATTCGGCTCGTTGTGTCAAAACTCAACAAACAAGCAAATAAGACACAACACTGGGCAATAAACCATTCACATCTATGTCAAATTTATACTCGGCTATCGAATTCTAACAATTCTTTGTAAAAATGGCACTCTGATGACAAAATTATACACACTTGCATCATATGAATACACTTTCAGATCAGCAGCAACACACTGGTCTACTTTATATAAAACACTGCAGTCTTTCATGTTCACTGTTTTTATTCAGTTCCACAGAGGGCACGTTTTCACCACAACCAATAGATCAAATACTAAATACTGTACATTGCAGTACTGTACATTACAGTGCAGTAAATACAGTTTGAGCAAAAATAAACCCTACTGTACTGGTAACACAGAAAAACATGGCAATTGTGCGTGGGTGGGCTTATGGATCCTGCCGTCTGTTGGGGTCTGGCTGTAGGATCTCATCAACATCACAAGCAATGTTTTCTCCCGCTATGCATCGGGTGAAATATTGCCTTGTGTGCCGAATCCATCCATGGATTGACCTTAAGTCGATGTCTCTGCAGGCCTGTTCCAATGCCTGCAGAAGAGGCATGCGATCATGTGGTAGGCGGTCATATACGCGCCAAAAAATCTTCCATGGGATTTAGAAATCGTGGGGCAAGTATAGGACTTCAAATTGAAGATGGTTGGTGAACCAGTTGTGGACCAGAGCAGCCCGATGGAAACTAACATTATCCCAGACAACAACAAACCTGGGCTGCTCTGGTCTGTCCTGTACAGCTGCATCGTGAAGTGCATCCAGAAATTTATGTTCGATATTGAAGGGACCTAGTTTTGCTTGATGGTGCAGTAGCCCTTGAAGGCTTATGGCAGCACACAATGTGATAGGCTATTTCCCCCGCGCTGCCCCGGGACTGGCACAATTGCCCTTTGGCCAATTATGTTACGACCCCGTCGTCTTGTTTTGCTGAGGTTGAATCCAGCCTCATCAATGTAAATAAATTCATGAGGCTGTGCAGCTCCAACCATCTCCAAGACGCTCTGTAACAAATCAAAATGCATGTAATACATATTTCGGATGGCATTACTCAAAACACTAAATTACAGTACTACACATACAGAACCCCCACCCCATCAAACAGGTACCTGGTACTGCTCTGAATGTATCTATTTGGTACTGATACAATGGCACATATTCAGCTGTAACTGGATGACACCAATACTGTAATGTAAATGTAAAGGACTGTAACACTTACCTGTACATATTCACGTCGAAGTCCTTTGACCCTGACACTGTTCCTCTCAAATGGGACCCTGTACAATTGCTTCATGGTAATTTGGTGCTTTACCAAGATGCGTCTGATAGTGGAAATGCTTACTCGCTCTATGTTATTGAATACTTCTCTATCTGCAAGTATTTTTTGCTTTAGCTGGTTGAGACGGATTGCATTGTTTGTTCTGACCAGGTCCACAATGGCAAGTTCCTGCGGTTGGGTGAACAGGCGTTGGCATCCGCCCCCAGAAGGTCTTCTAGTCATTCTATAGAAAAAAGCGACCACAAAATGTGACTGTATTGGTTTGCTTCTTTTTTTACAGTACTGTATATACTGTACTTTACTGTATACACCATCAAAAGCACTGAAACACCTCAATGTAGGTAATCACAGTATGTCACAAAACTACCACTTTCGTTCAAAAAGGAGCATTAGCCACCCTGCAATTCAGTACATGTGATATGGTACAGTACTGCAAATACTCTAGATACAGTCTAAGTAGAGTAGAAAGTAGAGAGTTGAGGACATACCTGTTTTCCAGTCGGAATGTCCTTATTATGGATGAAACTGTGAAACGGCTTAGATTAGGGTGGACTCTCTGCCCAGCTTCCTTCATAGTCAGACCATGTTTTATGGTCCACCAAAGTTGCTCTTATGTCATCGGAAAAAATGTTCCGTGCACGGCCTCTTCCACCAAGTCCTCCTCTATGTCTCTGTCGTCCTCCTCTACCTCTACCTCTGCCTCTTGCTCTTCCTGCATCCATGCTTGCAAAGTTCTCAAAATGGTTTACTGTAACTGAGGCCTTTTTGTAGCTGGCTGATTGGTGTTCAGATTTGGAAGAAAGTGTTTTCAGGTGTGTATGTAAGTATTTTCAATTAACCAATGTGGTTAGGATTTTGAATAGATGTGTTTTCCCAATGGTACAATGAGATGTCATTTTTGAATTAAGTGTCTTATGTATGAAATAGTGTGTAGTGTGCAGGAGCATGTGTGTTGCAGTAAGGAACAAGTGTGTTGCACAATTACAACTAAAGTGCACAGCAGCGCTTTTGTTTAAGGAATGGATACATGTGTTTAAGGTATAGCAAAAACAAAAACTTCAAGTTGTGTTACTTTGGTCTAAGCATGTGTCTATACTGTTCAAGCAATTGAAAAAAACTGTAAATGGCCTACTTATGAATGCTTACCAAAGTTTTCATAAAAGTGATTGGATGCAATTCTTCTTGTGGACTCATGTTGACCCTGTGGGGCCATAGTGGTGTACTGGTCCTACTCAGGAGGTAGAGTGGGTTGGCTAGTAACCTGAAGGTTGCTAGTTCGATGCCCGGCTCGTCCTAGCTGAGTGTCGAGGTGTCCTTGAGCAAGGCACCTAACCCTAAAACTGCTCCCGACGAGCTGGCTGTTACCTTGCATGGCTGACTCCGCCGTCGGTGTGTGAACGGGTGAATGTGAGGCAGTATTGTAAAGCGCTTCGGCCGGCCAATTGTTAGAAAAGCGCTATATAGAATGCAGTCCATTTACTGGTCCTAGTGGTGTACTGGCACCAGTGGTGTACTGGTCCTAGTGGTGTACTGACACTAGTGGTGTACTGACACTAGTGGTGTACTGACACTAGTGGTCCTAGTGGTGTACTGGTACTGGTTCTAGGGCTGTACTAGTCGTGCACTGGAAAGGGTCGGAAAATATTCAGAGCAACGATATTCAGAGGGCTGGTCATGTGGTACAAACTGATCCAATGAGCTTGAACCAAAAGTCTGGGTCTGATTAGAACGAGAATATTCCACACTAACGTCCAAAGTCAGATAACACAACATATTTTATTTTGTACAAAAGGACAATTCCCATCATTCCACGGCGTCTTTACTCTGAGGTTCAGGGGGGGGCAGAACCGGGGCCTGCTCCGCGGCGGGCGCCCCCCTGACCCCCGCTGGTGCCTGGTCCTGGGCGGGGTTCTGGCGCCGGTAGTAGGGGCCGTAGATGTAGACCCCCCCGGCGGTCCCCAGGCACATGGCTACGGCCATCTGGGGGAAGGTGATGCTCCGGCGGAACATGGTCTCCTCTGGTCTGGGAACCGGCTGACGCTCCGGAGCATGAGGAGAACCTGGAGAGAGGGAAGAGTCACCTCTGCTGCCCGCTTTTACTTTGAAACTGGACGATTCGCCCAAAATGATAATAATTGTCATGCAGTATGTGTGGGAGAGTGTGTATATACCGGTATATATATATATAAACAAAACACATGCGCGCACACGCACACACACACACACACTAGTACTTACTATCAGCAAGAGCAAACTAAAATGTCATATGCATTGTGTTAATAAATAGAAAGAATATAAAAAGGATAAGCTCTTCTGCTGTTGAATAATAAGGCATTAGAACAGAACTATTAATCTGAAATAAATAAAAACGAACAGGAAATACAAGAAGCCTCTTGGAGCTTAACTTGACAAAGATACTCCCCCAGTTGGGACCTGAAATATACATTATATATGTCGAATTGTAGGTTATCGTCTAAATTAAAATGTTTTCTGAACTTACCGGAGTTATTAGAAGGCACAGAGGATGAGAGACAGCCAAATCTAATACTTATAGGAAAGCTAACGCTACTGTTTGGTCAAGGACCACAGGACGAAACATGTTCCACAACCGGGTACTACAGGAAGGTTAGACGCGATTCTCGCGAGAACTGCTCAATATCTCGCGAACGTGACTGCGTGTCATCTAAATGTTAATAATATAAAAATGTATACACATTTGTTGTGTGTCTTATATTTATTAGGAAGATATCAATATGTGCCCCCTTCATTAACTGTATATGTCCATACATTCAAAACTATAATCGTAAAATTAGGAGGCCTTTATGCAATTTTGAATAACATGTACAAAATATATATTTGTATCAACCAACAGAACTATACTATATTGAGGAAAAAATGAAATTAACACATTGCAGTGATAGATATTTTCTTTAATTTATACAAACTGTAGTTAGTTTTGTAACTTTTATTGTGAAGTAAAGTAAAACTTGTACCGGAAATGTAGAGTATAAGGAAGTTGACGAAGTTGCCTCCGTCTGGTTTGTGATTCACAAGCTGGTGGAAGTCTGGATTCATTTATTAATCATTATTACTATATTCTGTAGTCAATGCTCTAACAGAACATGTCAGTCTATATCCATGATGGTTAATTTTGTTTGACGTTGAATGTTGCTGATCGTCGTCAAGTGTTAGAAATCAACTATTTGGTTGGAATATCGGACAATATTATCGATCACTAATCGAAGACAGATTGTTTCAATGACAAGGGGATTGACGCCACGATGGAGACCATCCGTGCCCGTTTCGGCTTCAGGGATAAAGACGAAACTGTCAAACTGAGGAAACGGAAATCCCAGCTACACAACAATGTGGTTAACGAGGGTGGGCATCTGGATGATTAGTCATAATTAATAAGTCTTCTATCAGCACCTTCTGTTCAGAGGACCATGATTCCTTCCTCCACTCCACAGGCTGGTTGACTTTCGGCATCACCGCCTTCTCGGTGGTGTTCCGGCTGGTCAACTGCTCCCTGGTCCAGACCAGCTTCGTGCCTGATGAGTACTGGCAATCCTTAGAAGTCTCCCACTACATGGCCTTTGGATATCCTTTTGAACATGATATAGTCGTCCCGGTGACTGAAGCCCCTGTGTTTGTTATCATGATGCCGCTGACCTGTGATAGAATGCTGTATTCACCTTGACCTTCTCACTTACGGCTATCTGACCTGGGAGTGGCAGACCGGTCTCAGAGGGTTCATCTACCCGCTGTTCTTTGCCTCCATTTACAAAACTCTGCACTTCATCGGCTTGGACTCTGTGACTGTGCTGGTAAGTACAAACCATATTTCATTGCTCTTTTTAGCGTTCAGTTTCCTGTGTTGTTCTGTGATGCTAAAGTTGTTCTGCTCTAACCGGAGTGGTCGGCGCATAGATATGGTTTCCCAGAGTCATGCAGGCCCTGCTTGCGTCTGCGGCCGATGTGAAGATGTACTTCTTCACCCGATCGATGGAGAATCCTCATGTGGCAAAATGGACGGTAAATAATGACAAGACTACAGAATATGATTTACTTAATGTGCTGTTATCAATGTTAACCAAGATAAGATACTTTACATACCCGGTAACATCACATTAATATGATTTTATGAATGGATTTCTCTGCACATACTGTTGTTGTTGTTGTTGTTGTTATTGGCCGAGCTAGATTTATTTTGCCCAGTTTCCTGGTGTCAGTACAAGGAGTGCAGGGTGAATCCTTTCTGATATCCCAACAAACTGTCTCCACTGCTAGTACTTCTGCCAGCTGTGCTCCTGGTTCACCTGGTACTGCTGCACCCGGACCCTGAGTAACACCATGGAGACCACCCTGACCAGCCTGGCCCTCACCTACTACCCCCTCCCGGGCTCCAAAGCACACCACAGGTCAGAGCCCAGAACACCGCACAGGTCAGAGCCCCTCCAGGCCGGGTCTGTATCTTGTCATCCTCTATCGATCGATCGGAATGAATCATTTTCTTTTTTTTAATACGTCTCAGTAAGAAGTATCTGACGCTGGTCGCCATGGCGATCGTGATCCGTCCCACGGCGCTGATCGTCTGGCTCCCGCTGCTCGTCTCCCACTTCCACCGGGAGGAGGGCCGGCTGTGGCTCATCACCCACCGCTGCCTCCCCATAGGGTGAAGGGTCCTCCGTCACCCCCCATACTCAGCACCGATTTGACCTTAAACGTGCTCACTAACCGCCTCTCTGACCCGCAGGGCTCTTACCCTCGTGAGCTCAACTGTAATCGACTGCCTGTTCTACGGCAAGGTACAGAACCCCCCCCCTGTCTGCTGATTATAAGGTCCTCTCTGAGGCGGTGTGTGTCTAATGCTGGTTCTCCGCAGTGGACCCTGGTGCAGTACAACTTCCTGCGGTTCAACGTGCTGCACGGTCTGGCCGCGTTCTACGGCTCGCACCCCTGGCACTGGTACCTCAGCCAGGGCTTCGCCGCGGTCGTCGGGCCCCACCTGCCCTTCTTCCTCTACGGCTGCTCGCTGGCCTCCAGACGCTACAGGGTCCTGCTGGTCACCATCGTCTGGACCCTCACGGTGTACAGGTGAGCTCGGGTTGGGGGTCAAAGGTCATTGAGGTGAACTGCAGGACGGACCAGAGTGCTCACAGTCTGTGATCTGTGAACAGCTTTCTCCCACACAAAGAGTTCCGGTTCATCTACCCCGTGCTGCCCTTCTGCATGCTCTTCTGTGGTGAGTCCTTTGTCCCGGTATTCACCATGTCATTGTTCATGGTGTCACAACACCCCCGTTGACGAGGTCTGCTCCCCTGGGCCTGCAGGGATGTCGCTGGCCCACCTGAAGGCCCGGAGGCGGGCGGCGGCGGGGGTGCTGCTGGTGGCCAACCTGCTCCCAGCGCTCTATACCGGCCTGGTTCACCAGCGGGGGGCACTGGACGTCATGACCCGTCTGCAGGAGCTCTGTGAGCCCCCCGGCCCCGCGGGCTCCCCCAGCCCCGAGGTCCTGTTCCTCATGCCCTGTCACTCAACCCCCTACTACAGGTACTGTCACTCCTCACCCTGTCACTCAACACCCTACTACAGGTAGTGTCACTCCTCACCCTGTCACTCCTCATCCTGCCACTCAACCTCCTACTACAGGTAGTCTGTCACTCCTCACCCTGTCACACAACACCCTGTTACTCCTCACCCTTTCACTCCTCACCCATCTTCAGGTAGTCTGTCACTCCTCACCCTGTCACTCCTCACCCTTCTACAGGTAGTCTCTGTGACTCCAGACTCTACAGGTTGTTTCTCTGGGGGTTCTGTGATAGGACTGGTTGCTCTCTGTGTTATCTATTCCACAAAGTAGAGTCCATCATTCAGTTCGTCTGTGTGTGCTCCTTATGTTTTTTCTGTGTGATTACACCTCCACCAGGGATTATATATGATCGGTCTTACTTGAAATACTAGAAAACATGAGTAAAAAAAGATGACAAATAGTTTGACATCTAATCCTTTCCTCCTGCAGCCACGTCCACTGCCCCCTCAGGATGAGGTTCCTGGAGTGTCCCCCTGACCTCGGGGGGGCGGGCTACTCTGAGGAGGCCAGGGTGTTCTATCAGGACCCCCTCCACTGGCTCTCAGGGGCCTTCCCAGACCGGGCCGCCCTGCCCACCCACCTGGTGCTGTTTGACGTTCTGGAAAAGGTACAATGTTCGAGGAGGGTTCTGGTCTATTAAACACAATAAGTCGGCTTCACTGTTTTTCCGTTATTAAAACGCTCTGTCGTTGATCTAGGACATTTCCGGATTTCTGGAAAGCAATAAATTCACAAGGACTGCCGAGATATTCCACTCTCACTTCCCTGAAGGGCGAGTCGGAGGAAACATCTTGGTCTACGAAAGACGAGCCGCGGCCCTGGAGGAAAACACACCACCTGATATTTAAAATAGCTTTTATTTGTTTGTTATTAAATGTGAGACAAAACCAAGTTCGTCTGAGTTTAGTTTTTCTTTATTGTTTTTGTTTATCATCCAACACGCCAAACTTGAAGGTCAAATAAAACATCCAGAACAAGATGAGAAGTGGAATGTAGAGTTGGAACATTTAAAAGCGCTCTAACCATGGCAAAGAACTTCACAACAACGTGAAGTACAGCAACAAGTCCAATTCAACTTGAACAATAAAACATCACGTCTAATGAGAATCCAAACCTTGCTGCTCAACAGCTTCTTGAAAGTTGATCATTTACAATAACTAATCTGTTGTTGTGGTTTGAAGTTCTAATTTATAAAGTAGATCAAAGGAACCAGATCACTTGGGGAACACTGCCTGTCGGAATGGCTTTTAAGTACATTCCCAACTATTTGAAAACTAAACACAAAAAGCTCAAATTCAGTAGCATTATACAGGAAACATTGTGCAAAACATTTAAGACTCTTAGTCCAAAGCAAATCAGGAAATAATTCTAAAGTAAGTGGAAAGACACTATTTGCATATGTTAATATTTTGGATCAAACGGCAATGGGCCCAATTCAATTTTGACGTCAGCCATGTGTGTGTCTGAGTTCCCTCCTGATCGGCTAGATCTCCTCTCTCTCTGGGGTCGCGACCTCGCTCTCTGCTGCTGCTGCTGCTGCTGCTTGACCTGCAGGCTTTCTTTGGTCTGCTTACTGGGACCCTCCGTAGGTCTGTTGGGGAAGTTCAGAGGCGAGAAAAGCCTATCATTTACAATCATGTCACAGGTACACCTTGAAACGCTGTCACTGTTTAACTGGTCTGCGGGAGTTACCTTGGCCCATAGCTCTTAGTGTTTGACTCTCCATAGAAGTGCCTGTCGACGTACTCATCGAGGTCTGCAAACACCCCGTCATCAAGGCCGTAGTACTCGTGCATGTTCTCCAGGTAATCCTCCACGCGACCGACAAAGTCTTTGAACAGCATCTGGTCGTGGATGAACACGCCGTTGAGGAAGAATTTGTTGATGAACCTGTCCAACTCCCTCCAGTGGTGGAAGTCCTCCACCTCCTGATGGAGGTAGCTCTGCAGGAGCTGGTGGAACTCGTCCGCTCTCACGGGCTCCGTTCCTTCTCCGAAGAGACTCGGGGAGCCCTTGAAGCCATGGCCCCGCCTGGGGGCCTCTCGCTGGCTCTGCGTGTCTCCGTCCTCATGGACTTTGTCTCCTGACTTACGGGTGTTCTGGCTGCGCTTGTAGCCCTCGGTGGACTCAGAGGAGTGGCTGTGCTGAGGCCTGTGGGGCCCCTGCTGCCACGGCCCCTTAGCGTCCCAGGGCCCCTTAAAGTTCCAGGGGCCCTTAAAGTTCCAGGGGCCCTTAGCGTTGTTGAATCTCTTGGACTCGGCGGTGGCCTTGTTGATTAACGTCGACGCGGAATCTTTAAAATGGCGGAAGGTTGATTTGACGGAATCAGAGAACTTTCTCAGGTTCTCCTTCACTGCCTCCTTGGCCTTCTTGAGCTGCTCCTTGTGGTGATGGACAAACTCCTTGGAGGAGTTCTTCACTGCCTCGAAGGTCTTCTTCAACTTCCCGGCCATGCCCTCTTTGGACTTCTGGGCTCTGGGCGGAGTGTCTCCTTTGGCCTTCTCCTCCTTGCTCTCCACGTACAGCCGCTCCCACAGGTCCGAGCGCTGCTGCTCAAAGCCCAGCCTCTTCTCCAGCTCCGTCAGCCGCGTCTGGGTCTCCGCCTGGCTCTGCTCCGCCCCGGCGCTGCTGCCGGCCAGCTGCTCCAGCTCCTCCCTGAGGCCCTCCGTGAACCTCCTCTCCCGGTCCAGCTCCTTCCTCAGCGAGCGCGTCTCCGCCATGGCTGCGTCCCTCTGGCTGAGCACGCCGCGCCCCAGCGCCCGCCTCTCCTCCAGCTGCTCCGTCAGCCTCTGGTTCTCCGACACCAGGGGGTCCGCGCCGCGGGCCCCGAGCCGGGCCACCTCGGAGCGCAGAGCCCGCAGCTCCTCCTGCAGGCCCCACAGAGAGCGTTGCTCCTGCTCCAGGGAGCTCTGCAGCTGCTGCTTCTCCGAGGCCAGCCGCTGCCCCTGGGCCTCCATCAGGGCCCTCTCCTCCACCCCCTGCTGCAGCCGCACCTCCAGCTCATAGCTCTGGGCCTGGAGGACACCATACAAAGGGAAGCACTGGTTATCATAATGAATCAACTCGTCTAGTTAATCACCTGTACTCCACAATCACAGCTCTGCACTTCAAAGTGGTCACACCTGCTTGTTTCATTATATTTCATCATATTTGCTCAGGTTGAATCATGTTTAAAATACTACATAACTAATAATGAATATTCCCAGTGGTTCTACTTGGGAGGCTGTAGAGAAGGACAGGTCACCTGTAGCAGGGTCTGTCGTATATTGAGCTCCTCGTTCTCTTTCGATATATTTATAATCATCTCCACGAAGCTTCTGTGATTGAGCTCTTCTTTGGGAAACCAAGCCAGGTCCTATAGGGTGAAACAAAACGTCCACAGGATGAACTGACAAGAACTAGCAGGATCATTTCTCTCAATACCTTTCAGAAATCCACCTTTAAGTAACACGTTAATTTAATTATTTATTTATTGGTTTATTTCAGGGACATTGTACAATGATCAACAGTAAAACTGTAAGTGAGCCAGAGTTAGCCTAAGAGGCTAGTTTACATCCGTTGTCCCCGGATATATTATGGCTTTACTAATACACTAAAGTACACGTTTAGTGTTTTGTTTATTGTAAGCATCTCTCATACCTCGTCTTTAAAAAAGGTTCTCAAACACTCTTCCAGCACTGCGTCAGGATCCCCACACACAAACTCCTTCCTACAGTGTGGCTGCTGAGATTGGCCTGAAATACAAAGTACAATGACTACAAAATACGATGAACATGAGAACCTTGAACAAACAGACCAACACTGACCAATCAAATATCAATCTCAGTTACAATCTGTCTGCATTTCTGCATGTTGTCAAAGCCCTGAAGCGAATGGTAGATTCCAGTTCTGCCATTGATGCTAAACCTCCCGTGATTTCCATAACATTTCCTGCATGCCAAGCAGTTCTTACAGTTCCAATGTAATCCGACTCTGGTGACCCTTCCTGGAGGTATTTACCGTAGTAGTGGCCCACGCTAATGCTGACGGCGACCAGCAGCACCAGCAGGACACACGTGTTGAGGCTGCAGCCGGCCTCCCCCGGCCCTGGGACCCGGGCCCCGCGAGCCTCATGGGCCTGGGGAACCTCCTCCCCCTCCTCCTCCTGCTCCTCCTCCCCCTTCTGCTCCTCCGCCTGCTCCTGCTCCTGCTCCTCCTCACTCTGGCCAGACCCCGGCGCCCCTCCCTCCGGGGGGTCTGCCAGCAGGGGGCCGGTGTTCCTCCGGGGGCGCCTCCTCCGCAGGGCGGTGGCGGCTCCGCCCACGGACTCGTCCTCACTGCTGCTGCTGGACGGGGGCGGCGGGGGCGGCTCGGCCGGCAGCACTGAGGATCAAAACATTCATGTATTAGTGTCGGACCAAGCAGCCCTATGTTATATCAGTCAACACATTCATGTATTAGTGTCAGACCAAGCAGCCCTATGATATATCAGTCCAACACATTCATGTATTAGTGTCGGACCGCCGAAAGTTTCAACACGGGAAGAGCTTAGCGGTAGGGCAAAATCTGTGCACGTTCACGTCGGCAGCAACCGCTTCCTGGTCCAACCGCCCTTCCCTTATTGAGATGATTGGAGGCGCGAGTTGCCGCGCGGCAGTGTGCAAGCAGCTTTAGTCTCGGACCAAGCAGCCCTACGTTATATCACAGTCCAACACGTTCATTATATTTATGTATTAGTCTCAGACCAAGCAGATTGCAGCGTAGAGTAAGTGTTGATAAACAACTACCGATTGATCAAATTCATAATTAAGTCATGGTTGAGTTACTTCAAACAATTGTCAGGGAAAATGCAGAAAGCCAACCACTGCCAAAGATAACGTCAAATAGTTACGGCTACAGTTACCGTGTCGTCAATCACTCTTTGGCACAACGTAGGTTGGTGATACACACAGTCGATAAACAGGAAGAGACAACATGCTACCAAACA
Organism: Gadus macrocephalus; assembly: GCF_031168955.1. Taxonomy (NCBI): domain Eukaryota; kingdom Metazoa; phylum Chordata; class Actinopteri; order Gadiformes; family Gadidae; genus Gadus; species Gadus macrocephalus. Next base: position 23,732,888 of record NC_082395.1, on the reverse strand, counting down.
AGCATTACAGGTTTACGTCCTGTAACCGCATTCTGATCTTCCTGGGGGTTAAGCTCCGGTTAGTTCTCTCTGGGTTGCTCAAGATGCACACACTTCACTAGCATCACTCTGGGACCACCTGGCAGGGAGCTGCTCCCGGTGAGCCGCAGCCTCAGCCGGAGGCCTAACCGCCACAGAGTCTGAGGAAGCCTCCAGGAACCCCCTGCTACAAAGAACGGCATCATGGGACAAGGGGGACTCAGAAACTCTACCGTTTCTTGGTTTTCTGTTCATAGCTCGTCTCGGAAGTCTTGTATCTGCTTTGTAAATACTACATTGTGCTGATTAAAATTATCACGTGAGCCAAAGAAGTTCTAGTGTGAAAGGTGGAAGTGCGTCCTACCGGTCTCTACGGCCGTGAAGGTGTACTGACTGCTGGACGAGGTTCCCATGTAGGACTCCTCGTTGGCTGCTGGTTCACCCCGCTCCTCGTCCTCCTCGTCCTCCAGCTCCTTCATGTCTCCTAAGGTCATGATGTCTGAGGAGGAGAGGTCGCTGGAGGAGCAGAGCGCCACGTGCTCCTGGGATGCGGCGCCCCCTAGGGCCTGCAGGGGAACAACAGGTTGGCACGATGAAACATGAGATTTCTGCATGGGGAACTCCAAACTTCAAATATGAATTCAAACTTTACTACAAGCCTATGTTCCTCACTCAGTTTTCATGTGAAAAGTAGTAGAGTAGAGGGCCGGTGGTGGACATAAGGGTTTACACAGTTGTAAGCAATGTATTCTGACCTCAGATGCTGACATTGTTTCCTCAAAGGTTTTTTCCAGCACAGTTTCATCTAGTGGATCGCTTTTCCCTTCAAAGCAACCAGCTAGGAAGAATAAATGCACATGGATCAAGAGGTTATAAACAATAATAATAAATGTGTGTTTGTTAGACGCACATTACATAACCGGTTTGAAACAATGTAAACCAAGGAGTTTAGTCAAATCTTTGGTTTATATTGTTTCCAACCGGTTATGTAATGCAGCACTTGATTGACTGCTATAGCATTGATCTAAATATAAAGTCACATCCTGGTTTTCCTTACCGGAAGGAACCAGCAAGTCTGGCTCCCGAACGGGAGGAAAGCTGGCCGGACCATTCCCGAATTCCAGTGCCTGATCAAGGCCCAGGCTCTCTATGTCTGAACCCTGCAAAACACACAAAAACACGATCATATCGAACCTCAACACAGACATGTACATCATGACAAAGACATATATAATAAGAATTGCAAAATTACTGCTTGTTATAATATATGCACAACTTTTATTTTACTGCATTTGAACAGAGCAACTTCAAATAAGCTCAGAGCTCCATACAACTGGTGGACAACTAGAAAGGAACGAGAGATAATCACCTCATTGCTGATCAGAGTCCATCCACAGGAGGATTCTGTATCACTCGAGGTTTCGGACATTTTGACCAGTAGTGCAGCCCTCCTGAGGTGAGAGAGACCGTAGCGCAGCCCTCCTGGAGTGAGAGAGAGAGAGACAGTTTGTGCACCCCTCCTGGGGTGAGAGAGACAGTACGTGCAGCCCTCCTGGGGTGAGACGTGCAGCTCTCCTGCGGTGACGTCAGAGTTTATTGCATCTAAACCACAACAATAACATGGATTAAAAATACAACACAATATCGACCTCTAGCGGGGCGGGCTAAAAGCCCACTAAACTGATGACATGTTTTAAAACAATCACAATATGACAGGCTGGGACTGAACAACTGTTGACCTTAATTCATCTACTTTAATTTCTCCGTAACAAGATAATGACTACATGTCTGAAGTTACCTGGTAACGTAATACATGATGTAAGTGGCTAACAACCGCCAAGCATTAGCTATATTGAATGCAATAACTGTGTCCATTCTTTAGTTAAAGTTACATAGGACAGCTAAATCAACAAACGAAGATAAATGTGTTTATTTACCGGGAGAATCACTGAGGCAACTCGTTGCGAGAACAAATATCTGTTGTGCTCTGGGCCTCGGTCGCCCGCATCCAGTAACGACAGCCCAGTTCAGTGGAATGATGGGAAATATAGTTCACAGGAGGAAACACGCCGCCGAGTTTCTCCACATTTAAACTACATAACCCGTCGTGCCTGTATGAAGAACTTGGGCCAACAGACGATAGGGAGAGAACCACGTGGTGACGTGAACAACAACAACAACAACAAGGGCGGATTAACATGGGAGAAGGTCTCGTCGATAATAGACTCTTCTACACGAACACATCTAATATTAAATATTGTTTCAAACGACAACTGAATATTGACTTTATATCCTGTCGTGGGTAAATAATTGTAACTAAAATATAAAATGATATATACATTAGGCTATATAAACCTTTTTTATATAATTAGCCTACTAGTCATTTGTATACATTCTCCTGGGACCTAAAGTACCCTCCTTCGCTCTCTTATTGAAAGGTGTTAAGATAGTTGCATTTGCATTTTCATTGTAGCCACGAACGAAGTCAATCGACTGACTTCTTTGTTGTGTTTATTGCTTTAACTGTCTTCCAGCCTTGCAGACATGTCCACTTCAACTTGTAATAACATGTCTCTCAAGCCATGGCTGACTGAACCCTTGCAAATCCTAAACTCATGATGGTCACCCCCCTCACCTTTGTTGTTCTGTAATTTAGTTGTTAAATGTATTTTGCCTCAATTCTCAACCCAAGCCTTATGAATCTTTGAATGTTTTTTTTTTTTATTCTTCTGCTCTTCTTCCAAGACCCACACTTCAGGGTAGTTTACTTCCAACAGAGAAATCAGTTTTGTCACTTTTTTCAAGCATTTCTCTGTTCACTTTAATAAATCCAACCTTAAGCTTCCCTACGGTGTGGTCTTTGTTTGTTTACAACCAAGGAAATGCATTAAACGTCAACGAGGTCAGAGACTGTTCACACTAAATCTACAATTTGAGCGAATTTCACTTAAAATCAATGGTGTTACAGGTAGCATGTAGCTACCAGATTGGAGGAGTGAGGTGGGCGGGACCTAGAGGAGGGGCGGGACCAGGTGGGCTCCTCCCATCTCCACCTGCAAGTCGTTTACTAATCAGGGCTCCACCTAGTGGGGATGAGTTCACCTGCTGCAGCAACAGTTCAGTTCACTGTTGGTTTCCCCACCAGGCTTTAAGTTCCCTAGGGAACATAGGCCATCTATATGAAACCCCTCCATCCTCTTCGGTCTTGTGCCTTCTGATCCAGTTGTTGCCATGTCAGCCCTTTCGTCTTCATCTCATGCTCTGTGGTTCTTCTCCAGGTGGCTCTAGGTCTTCCCCTCTTTCTCTTTCCTTGTGGGTTCCATGTTAGGGCCTGCTTTGTAATTGATTGTTTTTTCTTCTGAGTGTGTGGCCTATCCATTTCCATTTTCTCCTCCTGATTTGGGTCTCTATTGTTTCTTGTTTGGTGAGTTCCCAAAGGTTGGCATTTGAGATGGTGTTGGGCCAGTAGATTCCCAGGAGGCGTCGTAGACAGCGGTTGCTGAATGTTTGTTGAGTATGTTGGTGGTTGTCTTCCAGGTTTTGGATCCGTAAAGTAGAGTGGATTTGACATTTGAGTTGAAGATTTTTAGTTTGGTCTTTTGTTTTCCAGATTTCATTTAAGATGTTAAATGTTGTCCTTGCTTTCCCAATTCTGTCTTTGGCATCCTCTTCCGATCCTCCTATATTAATTACACTCCCAAAATATGTGAAACTGGTTACATCCGCTAGCTGGTTTTGATCCATAGTTATTGGTGAGTTGTTCTTGTTGTTGATTCGCCTTACTTTGGTTTTTGATCAGTTGATTTTGAGCCCGAGCGAAGCAGCAGTTATCTCTAGTTTGTATGATTTCTCCTGCATCTGTTGGTGGGTGTGTGCAAGTAGTGCCAAATCATCAGCAAAATCCAGATCCTCTAGCTGTTCGGTCAGGCTCCACTGTATGCCGGTTCGGCGGTTGTTGGTTACCTGTTTCATAGTCCAGTCTATGCAGAGGAGGAAGAGGAAGGGTGAAAGCAAGCATCCCTGCAGCACCCCAGTCAGAACCTCAAAGGCCTCTGATACGCATCCTTCATGGAGAACTGGACATTACATCCCAAGTGTTCTTGATGATGCTGATGAACTTTGTTGGGATGCCACTAGGGAACAGAACATGGTTGGAATGTTCTTGTTAACGTTATGAGACTAATGATGAATCTGTCCTCCAGGTGAACGGAAGAAGACAAACTTTTTGAAATACAACTGATTTCTAGATCATGACCTGCTTTGAGTGAGCACTTATTTAATAGGCCTACTTGATGCCTTGGCATTACTCTCTAACATCCTATTAATATGAAAGTACAATTGGAGATTTTGAAATAGTGACTTATTGAAATTTATGAAAGAATAACTTTTTACAAGATGATTCTAATTTTCATTCGATTATATACACTAATTAAAACACATGAATATCCTATTTCTGTTAAGACTCTTTCGTGAGATGCAGCTTAACCAAACTGCACCTTTTTATGTAATAAAGTAAACTTTTAGTTTCATGTTTTTATGAAGTTTCTACAGGTTCAAATACTTTGAGTTGTATGATTGAAGCCCACGTACTAGGTTGATTTAAGCTTACAAATTATTCAAAATATCAAAGCTTAATAAAGAATAGCCTGTATAGACTGTATAGCGCGGAAAGGGCTATTGCCGCTACTTTTGGTGGAGCAGCTTATCGCTTCCCCCCACTGTAAAAGCCGCTAAGTATAGCTTCCTTTGTTTCCTTTGAGTAGAAGCAGCTCGGCTGTGTTCTAAGTTACCACATTTGTTTGGTAACACTTTTGTTAAAAAAAAAAAAAAAGTTTCCATTCAGTCACTTACCGTTGAAGGCAGCGCTCTCGCGTCCTCTCCCGGTGACACTGCTGTATATTTGAGCTCAGTCACTTTCTAGTGACGGCAGCGCTCTCGCGTCCTCTCCTGGTAACACTGCTGTGTAATTCTTTTCAGTCACTTACTGGTGAAGACTGCGCTCTCGCGTCCTCTCCCGGTAACACTGTCTTGTGTTTATTGAGTTGGAAGCTTACTGGTGAAGGCAGTGCTCTCGCTCCCTCTTCCAGTGTTCTGCTGATGGCTCATGTGTGTGGCCCTCCTTGAGCCTGACGATGGCCATGATCGCTGCCCCTCTTGCCTCGGCTTCGAGCATTTGAGGGAGGGCCTTACCGAGAGGGCCTGTATGAACTGCGGCTCCATGCCCTTGGCACTCAGGGTGACTAGACTTGCAGCGGTGGAACGTCCGACAGCCGTCGACCTTCCCTCAATGATGCCACTTCCTTCGGCTCACCCCGGCCGTTCTTGGTGTCGGGGTAGAGCAGTGCCCCCTCTCCCCAGGAAAAGGGCTAGGAACGAGCTAGCATCCAAGGTGGATCGCTTGTCGTCCGACATGGTGAGGATACAGGAGCTCCTCCTGACCCTGCAACCTGGGGCGGGTGGGGCGGTGGCTGGAATCCAGCCTGACCCTTCCTTGGGGGATGCGCCTAGCACGGACGATGTCCGTGCTAACCTCTTTAGTGAAGGTGTCACTGAGGAGGAAACCTCAAACACTTTTGGAAAGGCCTCCCGCTCCTCTGCTCAGAGCTCTGGGCACAGCATAGAGGGTAAACCCATGGGGGCCGTCATCCGTACGGCCCTGGCTCGCCTGGGGCTCGATGCTCCTCAGGCAGACTTGGCTCAGCCTAGCGCCTTTTTCAGGTGCAGCCCTGCCACAGCCCCTTTCTCTGTCCCTCCTTCGGAGGAGTACTTAAAGGAGCTACATGTTTGCTGGAAGGATGCCAAGGCTCTCCCCCGTCCTTCTGCCAGTGGTCGGGCCTTGGCTGCCATGCGGGATCCAGCGCAGTATGGGCTGGGTCGCATGCCACCCGTTGAGCCCGCCATTGCCTCCCTCATTTTGACTCCCGATCAGGCTTTGCGGCCGGATGCCAGGTGTCCTCGGCCCCAGTGCAGGGTCACAGACGACCTGCGACGCAGCAGCGTGTATGGGTCTGATAGGCAACTCCCTCTCCCACCTAATGCTGGCGCTCTCGACTTCACTGCAACAAGCTGTAGTTGAGTCTTTTACGCAGGACCCGAGTGATGCGTCCCTACAGGCCTTTGCCCTCTTGTCAAGGGAATTGGGCTGTGTTATGTCCACCCTGGTCCAGACTCGCCGCCAGGTTTGGTTGGCTCAGTCGCCCCTGAAGGAGGCATGCAGGAAGGCCCTCAGAGCCGTGCCAGTGGTTCCGGGGGAGCTGTTTGGATCAGCTGCCCTGGAGACGCTGGAGCGAGCTGGCCAAGCTAGGCAAACCAACCTGCAGCTGTCGGGTCTTCACAGGAGTGTGTCCGCTCCCAGCCACGCTCTTATCCAGCGAGAGACGAGGGCCTACGTAGATCTCGGCGGCCGGCCTAGCAGCCCGCTGATAACTTTCGCGCCCGCCCATCGCCCGGGCAGCCTTCGGCCGCGAAGCCTCGCCGGTACCCCTCCAGAGCCGACAGAGGCCGGGGGGCCAGGCGCTAGGACCACGGGGCCGGTCGTCGGCTGTTTTTCCCAGCAGCAGCTCAGTTACTGGGCTGCCTGTACTATAGACCCCTGGTTGGTTTCCACCTTAACCCGAGGGTACAAATTACAGATCCGACGCCGGCCCCAGGCCTTTGGCCGGGTCAAGATGACAGTCGCCGTCATCCGACAAAGGCCGCAGCTCTGGCCAAGGAGCTATCCGCCCTCGATCGCCTCCTGGGGTGCGATCGAGCCAGTGGACCCTCAGTTACAACCCGGGGGGTTCTACTCGGCGTACTTTCTGGTATCCGAAAAGGACGGCGGATTCCGGCCAATTCTAGATCTAAGGGGCCTGAACACGTTTTTAACGGTTTTACCATTCCACATGCTCACCTCTGCAGACACCCTGAGGGTAGTTGCCAGGGGGGAGTGGCTCACGACTATAGACCTAAACGACGCCTATTTTCTTGTGCCGGTTGCGTCACACGACAGGCCGTTCCTGAGGTTTGCCTATCGGGGCCGGCATTTCCAGTTCAGGGTACTTCCCTTCTGGATTTCCCTCTCCCCGAGGGTTTTCACCAGGGTGGTGAAAACCCACTACTTTCCTGAACTTTACTTCTGACGGGGGAGTGGTCTGAGTGATCAGAGATGCATGCTGGGGTTTTGCCTGTCTGAAGTCTAAAGTTCTGTGCGCCCCCCCCCCTTATGAACCAAGTGTTTGAGAGGCCTTCGTGACGTCAGTTACGTGAGCTGGAATGTCCTTCAAGATGGTGAAAGGGACTCCCCCTAAGGTCAAACGCCCAGGCCAAGATGTGAGGGCTCCTCCTCTCAGCAACTAGAACACAACTTCAGTCCTTTACCTGAGAACTATGGAGCACATCGTCCTCCATCGTCCCTGGCTGACGAAGACCAGGAATCTGGAGGAAGATCAGGACTCTGCCTGCCAACAATAAGTACTGGTGAGTCTGCATGAACTGTACTGTTAACGATCAGACATGACTACCAAGGACCAGTTTCTTAGCAGACCAACTGCTATTGTTGGTTACCAGACGTTGAGGCTGTTTGTCCCAGACCAGGCCCCAGGGTGGAGGAGGTGATGGAGCCGTGCTGGGGACCAGCTGGTGAAGGACGTCCCTCGTGGGGTTATTACGTCTCTAAAGGGACTATCACCCTCACCTCAATGGAATAGGCTGCTGCTGCTGCATCATCTACTTGGATTTAAAAGGTATGCTCTTGATTTCACATTCATTTATAAAGTTGTAAACAATGACTCTAACCCTTTGCCACCATTTCTATGTAAGGGCAAGTTGGAAAGAATAGAATAAATCATATTTAATCCTCTCTAACATTCCAGCCAGCACAGGTTCAAACAGGGCGTCTAAAGAATAACCTCCCCGGGGTTCAACTTCCCGGCTGTGTTACCAGACCAGGGGTCCTGGGCTGAGGAGAGCTGATGGAGGAGCCTGGAATCTGCCTGCCAACAAGTAGTACTGGTAAGTTTACTACCAGACATTACAGCAAACTACCACTGATGCCATACCGCACAAACCACTGTGTTACCAGACTATCAAACTGCTGCTGTGATTGTGCGCATACATTGAGACTAAGCCTGTTTGTTACCAACATGAGGGCGTGGCAGAGGGAGGTGATGGAGGACCTGCCTGGCGAAGGATGTCCTGCTGGACGAGAGACACCGACTCTAAAGGGACGACCACTGAGGAGAGAGAGCTAGAGCCGTGCATCTGGAAGGTGAATCTGGTGCCGACGGCCCTCTACAGGCCAGGATAAGGTGAGACATTTGATGGCTCCATCCAATGAGGTACGAGGTTTAACCCCCAAGTTCTCAGACTACATGCATCTGAATTCAGAGTCTCTTTGAATAAGAGTGTGCTTATTGACCGAATGTTGTATCATGAGAATAATCCATGTCATCCATCTTTATAATGCGCGGTTAAACTGCTGTGTTCAGTCTGGGGCCGACGCACCTGAGTGGCTCCCCACCTGCTCCTCTGCACAGCTGGACTCCTTCAGGTCAGTCGTCCCCTGCTGAAGATATCATGGATGTTTTAACCGTTGGGTTATTACAACTGAAGTAAACCTTGTGATTACCTGACACTAATAAGACATTCATGTAGAATTTGTATTTTTCCTCTGGTAATGTTTCAGAGGGACCAACAAACGGCATCACAGGCGAGCTCATCGCTGGACTGGATTCATCTCCTACACTCAGACCTTCACCTCATGCTGCTCACTGGGACTCTCCTCAGGGCTCTCATTGGGACTCCCCTCAGGGCGTCCATCAGGGCTCCTCCCCTCAGTGGGGGGGCTCCTGCTCCCCGCAGTCGGGTGTTCCTCAGGGTACAGTGTTGGGGAGAGATCGTCGAGGTACGGCTTGTTTCACGATGAACCGCTCCGATGGTTTCCACAAGGGATGGATATCGGACACAATGCTTCCCCAAAATGTTTAAATGTGCAAATGCTTTTTGAAATGTGTTCTTATTGTGTTTGTTGATATAAAAATACAAAATATGCAACCTGGTTGTGTGGCTTCTTCAGTGTGTTGTGAGTTTACTGCTCTCAACGTCCTGGGTCGGTCGTCAAGTAACCCTCACCTAACCCCCCCCCCCACCTTAACCCCCTCTTTCCTCAGCTTAACCCCCCCTCCTCACCTAAATCCCTCCCTCGTCTACCTTAACCCGCCCCTTATCCTCACTTGAACACCCCCCACCCTCAGTTTACCCCCCCCCCCCCTTACCCTCACCATACACCCCCCTCCTCTACCCTCACCTTAACCCCTCTACCCTCAACTTAACCTCCACCCCCCCCCCCTTACACTCACCTTATTACATTTACATTTAGCAGACGCTTTTATCCAAAGCAGTAAATTTGTCAGTAAGAGAAACAGCCATCTCTGTCAGTAGAGTAAGTATGTTCATAGATCTCTAGGTTAACCTGTCATTTTAACTATCATATTTATTGGACAACAGTTTAGTATCGTACAATATAACTCTGATAACGGTGTTATGGATATTTCAGGGCTGGCAAACTGCCTCTGAGCCCTAGTTTAAAAGGATGGCTGACCTTTAGTAACAAGCATTACAAAAGAAATTAATTAAGGACAAGTTTCTATTTCTATAATTTTATTGAAACTAGAATTCCTCTTTCACAATTAAAGGCGGTATAAAACTGCTTACATTCAACCACTGAACCATTTGGGCCGGAGCGTCGATATAACTTGTAATTCAGACAAAAACAAAATGGACCAAATATGTCAAGACATGGACACTGAACAAAAAACATTCTTATTACAAAAGGTACATTCAATATTCAAGAGTCTGGTCCGGAGGGGGGGGCAGCGGCGGCTCCCTGAGTTCAACTGCGAAATGGCTGTCGCGCCGACCCCCTGAAACCGGCTGAAACCAGCTCGTCATGTTCTACTGCAGAGGGGAGGAGCCACACAAACCAGGCTCCGCCCCTTAAATTCACACATTCAGGAAGGAACTTCCAGGAAACAAAACAAAGTGTCAGACATTCTTATCCGATGAGTCGTAGGCTATTTGGCATTCGTTATAAATATAAGGAAAAAGTAGAATGTAATGAGGTAGCATTTATGTAGCTTTACCATTCAGAGACCCAATCCAGAACCTGTAGACTCTGGTAGAAACTAAATCTACAATCCAGATTGGATTGAGTTTGTGGATTCAATTGTGTAAACAGATTTGGTTTCCAGTAGACTGTGTCAAAGTAACAGAGCTTATCTTCAGGTTGTGGACTGGGCCTCATACTTCTCTTACTTATTCAACTGCATCAAAGTGAGAGCACTTAAGTCAAACATGAACCCAGTTCTGACGTCATTGCACGAGAAATGGGACTTGCGTAGCTATAAAACCGCTAGTACAGCAGTTCTTGAAAGGTGTTGGAAATAAATGATTTGTTCACAACCACACTTTCAAACATCTCCTGGCGGCTTGCAATGTCGTAGGAACACTAAGTAGTCTTTTAGTTTACAAAGACATCACTATACAAAAGGAAAAGCATCACAAAGAGACAGTGTGCTGTTTAATTGTTCTTTTGCCGATATGCAACGGTGACAAAATAATCTTTGGTTTTCATTGTTGCTTGTGTTGATTGTTTTTCCTTCCGTACAAACACATCGCGATTAATTATCGGATTGGATCCCCAGCAGCCCCTCTGATTGACATACATTCATGTGCATAGATCGGAACATCCAAGACTTTCAAACACATCACCTGGCTGAAAACTTGTTAAGAGTTTATAGTAGTAGTACCTTTAACAGGCCAATATGTACTGGCCGACATCGACCCGTATCTTCAACAAATGAGTGAAAGTCACTGAATGCCCATACATGACTAAACTGTTGCGACATAGGCTTGGAAGCGATATAATACTCTTTAACTGCGTATAAATTCTGTCTACAATGTACACAAATCCACGCGCAACAGTGAGATTCTTTAAGGACGGCTGCGAGGGGACCTTCTGATTGGTGCGCTGATGCTGATTAGAATGAACCTCCCTTCTTTCATCATGGGGGGCCTTTGGATTCTTTTGGCCCTTTGAGAGAGAGCCCACGACAGAGCTGATCACAGGGCAAAGGCACCGAGGTGCAAGGCTTTGATTGGGAAGCAGCATCTCAACTGATATGCTAAGCTGGCTTCCATCTTCTTTCAACAAATACAAAAATGAAGCCAGTGACCAGTCGGTGGGACTTCAAAGAAATAAAATGGAAATGAGGCAAGCAAACAATTCTTTGGTTCATGGCATCTGCCACCGCAGCACATCACTTGATGAAGATGAAGACGATGATGAAACTAATCTCTACTGGACAGACAAGTGCTAATCTTCATCTACCCTACAGTAAAAACTACCAGGGTATTACTGCATGTACTCAGAAGCACAAACACCAGAGATCCCTCTTTAGGGAAAAGGTTTTCATGGTGTTTCATTCAATATTTATCTTTCTTCTCTGATTAAAGTCGCACATTTCTGCCCTACAATCATACGCTTCCTGACCCCCATGTGTGGGCCCCCCACTGAGAGAGACCCCCACGCTAAGGCCAGTTTGACGCTTTAAGGGCTGCTGGACTGCAGCAATTCAAGCACTTCGGTACGCATTCTTTTTACTTCAAAAAGAAAACTCAAACTAAAGAGTCTGCTGTACAGCATGCAAACGACTCACATAAAAATCAAAAGACGAGTTCCATCTGAGAGGCAGGACCGGCCTGTAGAGAACTGGCAGGGGAATACATTCACTGCAAACATCTGAGTTATCACATATTAGAACGGTTTAGCACTGAGAAGATACCCTGTCAGCCATGTAGGAGCTACATGACTTTTCAATGTGCTAAACCTTGTTCCCTGAACAAAAAGACAATAAAATAATTCGTTAAAACTAGGTAGTATAAAACAGGACCTGCAAGGGCGACCGCAGGCGGACACAGAAAGAACATCTTCAAACGTAGAACTGGATAATACTGGCTCGTGGTGGAGCACCGACAACCCCCCCCCCCCCCCCCACCCCCCGTGTTCCTGACCAGGGGGTCCAAACCCCCTCAGTCCCGTCATCAGACAGACGAGGAGGCACGCGGACCGATAAGTAGGTATTAAATACGTTGGGGAACGGCTGAGAGACGCCTCAAACACTGAGGGACTCTGGCGTCCATCGCTGCTCCAGTGAAAAAACTGCTAAGTACTGCCGAGAAATGTCAACATTCACATTCTTTGACAATCTTTTGAAACATTCATGGTGGGTGAGATTTCTCTTCGGAAAACGAGCAAACATACAAACAGAAATAAAAGAAAGAAAACATTCACTCAGAGGAGACGTTGAAGAACACATCCCAGCCGTGGTGACCTTGGTCTGCTTCTGTTCATTGTCTCTTAGAACAACAGCAAATACTGGGCAGCCAGGTCTCTGTCACGCTCTCTCTCACGCACACGCTCACACACCAACAGTGATCAACAGTCACACGCTCACACACGCTGACAGTTACACACACAGAGAAAGTGCCGGCTGGGAGCCGTGCTGGGTTTGTTGGTACTGATGGCAGCTTATCTCAGCGGTCACCCTTATCTTCAGGCCCGAATGCCGCAGCTTCTCTTCCTCCTCCTCCTCCTCCAGCTCCTGCTCCTCCAGCTCCTGCTCCTCCAGCTCCTCGCGGCTGACCTCCGACCCCCCGCTCTCCTCCGTGCTGAGCGAGGCGGGCCGGCTGCGGAGGCCAGAGCAGAGGACGGCCATCTCGGTGCCGTCGTGGGAGTAGCGGCCGGAGTCGCCCGTGTCCTGGCTGCCCTCGCTGCCCGACGAGCCCTCCGTGTCCAGGCAGGGCCCCTGGGGGCCCGGGCCCCGGCGGGGGGACAGCTCCACCTCGTAGCACAGGGCCGTGGCCCCCTGGTGGTAGGACAGCGGCCTCCCGGCTCCACTGGTCGGCACCTGATAGACATTAAGGGCACGGGTCAAACCACTGTAGAGCACGGGGCAAACCACTGTAGAGCACGGGTCAAACCACTGTAGAGCACGGGTCAAACCACTGTAGAGCACGGGTCAAACCACTGTAGAGCACGGGTCAAACCACTGTAGAGCACGGGTCAAACCACTGTAGAGCACGGGTCAAACCACTGTAGAGCATGGGTCAAACCACTGTAGGGTACGGGTCAAACCACTGTAGAGTACGGCTCAAACCACTGTAGAGCACGGATCAAACCACTGTAGAGTATGGGTCAAACCACTGTAACGGACAGGTCAAACCACTGTAGAGTAGGGGTCAAACCACTGTAGAGTATGGGTCAAACTACTGTAAAGGACGGGTCAAACCACTGTAGAGTAGGGGTCAAATCACTGTAGAGTGTCAATATAGTGGTAATCCGTGCACATTGTACTGTGACACATCATGTAGAGGACAAGGCGTTGGATCAAATGTCCCGCCTGAGTCATTGGTAATCGCTGAAACCCTTTGAGGGAACCGTTCTGGTAGATCAAACATCTCCTCTGGTCTGACCTGTATCTCCTCCACGTTCTTCTGGTCCCTCCTGAAGAACCCCCACTTCTTCTTCCTCTTCTCCTCAGGGAGGGGCTTCACCGGCCCCAGGCTGTTGATCATCAGGTCCGTTCCCCCCTTTGAAGATAAAGGAAAGTTAGGAAAGTTAGGACTTAAATCTTTTCTCTAAGCCGTAATGGCGACATTAAAGTGAGTAACCATTGAAGTTGTATTCGTACCTTGGCATCGATAAAGTGGTCTCCACTCATCATGGGCATGACAATCTCTTCATCTTCCGCCTGGGCTTCAGACCTCCGAACGCCTGCTCCAACCAGACCTCCAACCAGACCTCCACCCAGCGCACCACCTGTCCTCTCACTGTACTTATCAGCAGCCAATAGTTTCCTGGACAGGAAGTCAACAAACACATTCATGAGTCAGAAGCCCGACGAGAAACACGCAGAGAGAGGCGACCGGAGGAAGGGGCCTCCGCGAGTCTCTCTCCCACCATGAGGACGACCCAAGTACCTCCCCCTTGTGTTATGTCCTTCTTGAGTTATGTGTCGTGTGGTGTGTGATATATCACCTGCTCTGGCCTCTGCAGGCGATGATGATGGCGGACATGATGCAGAGCAAAGCCACGCACACGCCCACCAGCACGGCCGTCAGCGGTGTCTGGTTCAGGGCCAAGAAACCCTCGGAGGAAACTGCAAAGACGGGCGCACAGGTTAGCTTGAGTATCCCCACACCGTCATCACAAACACCAAACTAAAGGGCCGGAAACGGGGGTCCTGTACACACTATGTTTCCCCTGATGCCCCCGGCTGTAACAGATGTAGTCACGCTTTAGGGTCAGTAGACTATTGTCTCAGGAGCGGGAGCCTTCAGGCGGCCTGTTGGTCACCACAGGGGATGAACAGGGAACTGCATCTCCTTCAGTAAGGGCAGGAGGAAATATGGTCGAGAACCTAACATGGTGACCACCTGTGTAGTCTACACCTGTGTAGTCTACACCAGTGTAGTAGACTACATACTACACAAGGTGTAGTCTACACCTTTGTGGTCTATGGTGGAAGGCCGTAACTCCGCCATCATGGTAACTCAGCTGTCATGGTAACACGGCTGTCATGGTAACACAGGTAGGGCTCAGGCTCTAGGAGGGGCCCCTACTGACCTGGGTTGTGCGGGGGACCGTGGGCGTGGTGGGAGCCAGTGTCGGGCCCCAGGGCCAGCTCCACGGGGGGGGAGAAGGGCCCGTCCCCCATCTGGTTGGAGGCCGACACCTTGACCAGGTACACCTGGCCGGGCTGCAGCCTCTCCAGCAGAGCCATGCTGCTGCCCCCTGCTGGTCAGAAACGGACGTTAGCTCCTGGTTTAGACATTCTATACATTACATCATCTAGGATTTATTTATTGCACAATAAGTGATTTGAGATGTATAGAAGCGACTTTCAGACACAGGTTTGTTAGATGGAGGAACCAGGAATTATTTCACTGCAATTGGTGGGGATTTGTAAATTATGACTTTGATTATTCTTTGTGGACGTAAAAATCCTAAAAAAATTATTGATACTATTTCAGTAATAAAAGTTACATAAATATGTTTTTGCCGATTCCAGCGAGTCTCCCTTGTGACGCATTGCTCACTGTCTCTCTGCAGCACCTGCCACTGGCCGGCGGCCCAGGCTTTCCTGGAGGCGTACAGGATGGTGTAGTGCGTCACCCCCAGCTGGTCCCGGGCCGGGAGCCTCCAGGACACCAGCGCCGTGGAGTCCTGCACCAGGGACACCTTGACCTGGGAGGGGGGCTGCGTCGGGGCTGGGGGGGAGCAGGGAGTCAGTATGTATCAAGGACACCTGGGATTCCAGGTACGATAACGAGGAGCGCCACTAGCAGAGCTAACAGAGGGTCTCTGAACATGCAGTATCTATCAACACCCACGGGGGGGAACTGAACCCCCTGTAACTTCCAATTCATCCAGAAATGATTCATGCAAAATGGGTTCTATTAATTAATGAGAATTTGAGATCTTATCCAACATGTGTATGTTGCATCAGTGTGGTGTGTATTGTGTTTGTTGCAGCAGTGTATTGTGTATGGTTTGTGTTGCTCAGGGCATCTCACCCTCGGGGAAGGTGCTCTGGTAGACCACGGGGCTCCAGGGTAATGTGTGTGCTGTGTGTATTGTGTGTGTTGTGTGTATTGTGTGTGTGTTGTGTGTGTTGCTCAGGGCGCCTCACCCTCGGGGAAGGTGCTCTGGTAGACCACGGGGCTCCAGGGACTGGACAGCTGGTCCAGGTGCAGCCGGATGGCGAACTCATAGCGGGTGTTGGGCTCCAGGTCCCGGACCAGCAGCTTCTCTTCACTCCTGCACGGACACACTCGTTATCACTGCACTAAGGAGACCGTCCAGCAGGTGGTGCTATAGAGCCACTCCGGGAGCTGGGCCCTGCTACAGGGCCGTCTCTCCATTCAGAGTAAGGGCTGCGGGACTATAACTGGCTGCTCACGCTGGAAACACTGGCTCCCAGGGTTGGATCCATTTGTGAACATTTCAACTTTAACCTGACCCCCCCTCATTCCTTTAGGCAAGAACCTGTCCCCTGTGCTGTCCCCCGTCCTCGTGTCCCCTGTCCCGTCCCCTGTTCTACATACTGTCCTGTCCTCCTGTCCCCTCCTCTGTCCATACGTCCCCTGTCCTGTCTTCCAGTCCTCCAGTCCTCTGCTCTGTCCTCCTGTCCTGTGTCCCCCATCCCCCTGTCCTCCTGTCCCCTGTTCTCTATACTGTCCCGTCCATACGCCCCTGTCCTTACGTATGCAGGTAGAGCACCAGCGAGGCGTTCTTCAGCCCGTGGGCGTGGCAGCGGACGGTGTAGTTGAGGGTGCGGCTGGTGAAGGCGGGCCGGGCCCAGTGCAGGAACACGCGGCTGGAGCTGTTGGTCTGGGCGTGGAGGTGGTGGGGTGGGGGGGGCGGAGGCACCAGGCGGTCCCGCACCGCTGGAGAGAGAGGGGTGGAGAGAACAGCGTCAGGGTGGGTGGGGGTCAGGAGACTGGGGGACACTGGTGGACCGCAGTGCCAGCGCTGTAGAGAACACTGGGCGGAGGACTTACAGACACATCCGGGAGTGCTGACGGTCCGGTCGGCGTGGTAACCGTCTCCAAGGGCGTTGAAGGCCAGGATCTTCACGTGGTACTTCTTCCTGGGGTCTGGGGTTGGGAAACAGAACCAGAGGAAGAGGAGGACTTTAGCTGAAGACCCCGTGCAGAACGATAGACACACATGAGGAAACAACTCCTGCAAGCCCTGATGCTGCGGCCGGCTGGGCGGAGCCTCCATGTAGCGGAGGTAGGGAGGTTTGCTTCGGAGGCTGTGATTGGTCGGTGCCTTGGTGGTGTAACACCTTGCCCCATGCTGGGTGTGACGTCGTGTGACACGTCTTTTGGCCCAGCTCGGAGACAAACACCCTATAGCCAAGGGCCATCCGTCATCCTGTCAGCGAGTCTCCACATTGGATGACCCCCCCACACCCCCACCCCCCCCCCCCCCCCCCTCCCTGATTCAGACCTGCTGGCCTCGTGGTTCTATTATGCTGCAGCACAAAGCCTTCTGGAACCTTGTGGTCAGCAGCACTGACCGCTGACCAGACCCCCCACACCCACTGTGTTATTGTATAACTAGGTTATAGTTATAGTATAACTATGTCATGGTTATAGTATAACTAGGTTATAGTTATACTATAACTATGTTGTGGTTATACATCTGTTGCATTTCCCTGTTCATTGGGATACTGTAGAATCTGTGTTTTGTAACATCTGCCCTGATCTCTGTGAATCGATTAAAGATTTAAAGCCGAGCACATTTCAGCCTGTAGCAGGAGGCCGTTAAAATGGGCATCTGCATTATTGTTATTATCGCCTTAATTGGTTTTGCCCTTTTAAGGACGTCTCCGTTCGTTCATTATAATAATCTATAGTTCAGAACTATAAAATATAATCAATTATCACCGGGGCCCTTAATCTATTCCTACTCACGAGCCCTAGAACAGTACGACCCCCATAAATCCTTCAGACTTTACCACCAGAACCCTGAGCTGCAACATGTCGATGGTGACGGAGATATTGATCAGGGAGGAGAGCCAGGGGGAGGAGCCTGGTCCAGGAGCGGGGGTCCTGAGGGGAGGAGCTACAGTGAGGGGAGGAGCTACAGCGAGGTTCCTGAAGTACCTGGGTTTCTCCGGGCAGGGGGGGGGCTGTTCTGTAGGTCAGGGAGTAGTGGTCAACAGAGCAAAGGAAGCAGACTTCCTCGCTCCCTACACAGAAGCCTCTCAACCCGACCGCCACACGTCTTTATTTAGAGTTTGGCTCCTCCCTTTCCTGTCATGTCAGTTAAAGATCTCCGCTTCCACATGTGCTCCTTAGGAGAACAGTGGTTGGAACCGGGTCTCCACCTCTAGGGGGCCACAGTGAGCCCCCCGTCCCCGTCCCCGTCCCCCGTCCCCCAATACAATGGCTCAGCGGAGGGGAGAGAGGGAGGGACACACACACACACACACACACACACACACACACACACACACACACACACACACACACACACACACACACACAAACACACACAAACACACACACACACACACACACACACACACACACACACACACACACAAACACACACAAACACACACACACACACACACACACACACACACACACACACACAGGGAGGGGAGGGAGGCCATGACATCTGGGCCAAGACCTTTGACCCGAACTCTGGGCAGGCTAAATCCTGCAGAGAGCAGGGAGAGGGGGGAGGGGGGAGGGCTCAAACGGGGGAGGGTTGGAACAACAAAAACATGGCAGCGCCGAAAGTCAAAGTAATGAGTGTAGCGAGGACTCAGAATGCAGAGTCACCACCCCCCCCCCCCTTCCCGAGTCCCCCCCTTCACGCCCGTCCTAGTGGGAGGGGCCACACATACCATGTGACCTACAGCAGGACTTTACAGACACATTGACGCAATAGCATCTTATCCTAGCTACCTCTGTTGTACAGGGGGAATGGGTTAACCTAGTTATTGTCGCTTTGGGTAAAAGCGTCTGCTAAACGCCATAATGTAAAATGTAAAGAATAATCTCAACAGATTCACTCCTTTAATCCGCCGCGAGTTGAGACACCCTCTGTGGACAACGCCGCTCTGAACGCCGCTCTGAGCTTTCAGAGCGGCGTTCAGAGCAGCGTTCAGAGCGGCATTCAGAGCGGCGTTCAGAGCGGCGTTCAGAGCGGCGTTCAGAGCGGCGTTCAGAGCAGCGTTCAGAGCGGCATTCAGAGCGGCGTTCAGAGCGGCGTTCAGAGCGGCGTTTAGAGCGGCGTTCAGAGCAGCGTTCAGAGCAGTGTTCAGAGCGGCAGCCGTCCCCACAGCCTCAGGAACCTTCTCCACGCTCCTTTCCCAGATATGAATCTCAGAGGGTTCTGAGCCATCCCTTGTGTCTCTTTGTATCGGAGGACAGTTCCGGGCTGTCCGTGGTCTCCTGATGGACACGCCCCCTCAGAGAGGAGCTGGGCAGCACTTTGTTCTGCAGAGAAAAGACGAAGGACCCCCGGACCCCCGGGGCCATGGAGCAGCAAGACCTCCCTGGGCCGTAAAACCACAGTACGCACGCACACACACACACACACACACACACACACACACGCTGACCATCTATCATACACACACACACATACACACACAACCACACACACACAGTATCCATCACACACACACACATACACACACACACAGTATCCATCACACACACACACACACACACTGACCAACATACACACACACTGACCAACACACACACACGCACACACACACACACACTCTGACCAACACACACACACACACACTGACCAACACACAGCATCCATCACACACACACACACACACACACCACTGACAAACACACAGCATCTATCACACACACACACACACACACACACACACACACACACACACACACACACACACACACACACACACACACACACACACATACACACACAGATTAGCCGTGTACTCATACAGATGTAGTTCACTTTGTGATGAGTTAAATCGTGGGCTAGCCCAGCGCTAACCACTGCTGCTGTGAGGGACTCATAACGTAGCACAGCGCAGTTAGCCGGATCGATGTAGCATATCGCCACATGAGGGCTCGACTGGATCAGAGTCAGCCAGCAGGACGTGAGGCCACTGACAGGCCACCCAATGAAAGGCTCTCTGGGTCTGAACATCTGGGATTATGTCATTCTTTTGTACTCTAATGCTGAAGTGTTATCTACCGTAAACACCAACGTGCACCTCATGGCCCCGTGGTGAAGAGCAGAAACAGTGGAGGGGAGGAGGAGGAGGAGGAGGAGGAGGAGGAGGAGGAATACACACACCACGGATAAATCCTCTCGTTGCGGCCGTAGTATAGCTGTCAGACCCCCATGCTTGCGTTTAGCCCAGCGTGTGCTCACGTGTATTCTGTGCATATGAGAAGACAGGCCCTCGTGCGTGGCCGGGCCCCTCACATGCATTCCTCTTTCCGGCCGGCCCCTCAATCACACGGGGCTCCCAGGCTGACCCCCCCCCAGTGGAGAGTGTCGGTCTGTTTACACACAGAGAGTTAGGGGCTCGCCCTTTCAGGACGGAGCCACCGCACGTGTGTGTGTGTGTGTGTGTGTGCGTATGTATGTGTGTGTGGTTGGTTATGTAAGAGTTTAAATAAATAAAGATAATAATGGGTATGTGGATAATGTTTAATAGCTACTATGAGTCTCTAAAAGGATTTATAAGATACTAGACCTGTCGAAAAATATTTTATATTTTTTCAAAAACTCACTTTTAAGTCCTTGTAAGTTCTGACGTCTCAGATATATTTTTCACTATAAATTCCATCCTAGCTGCTGTCCACAGACGCTCCTCCTCTGAGAGCCACCAGGAGGACACAGACCACATGGCTCAGGGCTGACTCAGAGAGGGATTCGGAAACGACATGTTTTTCAAAGCTAATAAAGCGAACTCTCTCCCTCCAAAGTTAAAAGCGAGAATGTGTTGGTGTTTGGTTCTGCGTGCAACCCTGGGAGCAGCAGGCTCCTCTCTATTCCCTCCACATGGGAGGTCAGAAGAGGGCTTTCTCCACCCTCTGTGGACTCAACTGAGCCCCTCCTCAACCCCCACCGTGAGCTGCTAAAACGGCACAGAAGCCTTTGGTTTGATCCCAACACTTTGCCTTGGATCAGATGGTAGAAATGTGCATTTCTTTTACATTCTGGTTTCAGCTTGTGCCCCTCGGTTCATCTCGGTGTTACAAGTGGAACTTTAATGGGAGGCTTTGATGTAAATGATCCCGCGGCTATCCTGCTCAGAGCTGCGTAAAACAGCCAGTAAATCTCTGTCACAGTGACATCTTTCCCCCCCGCCAAAGCCTCATCTATCGATCCTTTGTGTACGACACACAAGAGGAAGCGCCTTTTCTGCGACGCAGGCACAATGTTGCCCAGCACGCTCCCCGTTTCAGCTATTTCACATTCAGATGGTTCCTCACTGCAGTGCTCTGGTCAACAGGGATAGCCTGCAGCTAGTCCATTAAGCTAATGAAATCCGGTCTGTGGGGAGTGACCGCGGTCGTAACCCGGGACATCGGTGAGCTGAGCCGATATCAGGACCATCAACGGCAGAGTGCTGCTCTGAGAGGCATGGTGGGTGCAGAGTGCTGCTCTGTTCCCTCATTCTTCTCCGGCCACCTGGCTGGCCTGGGGCCACAGATGGTCAGTTGTCCACTCCTCTGCCCCCCCTCCCCCCCCCCCCCCCCCCTCTGGCCTGCACCCCCCCACCCCTCTATCTCACATGGCACAGGGATCCCAGCGAAAGGCCAAGCAGACAATCCCTGCCCCAGCCAGCAGCTGCGGGGCCAGAGCCCCACATTGGGACCGGATCAGAGGTCATGGGGTCGGGGGGGGGAAGGGGGGGGTGTTGGCCTGCTCTCCTCCAGGCCCCGTAAACCCCTGCATACCACATGAAGAGAGCCAATCAATCACCCGTTGCTCGGGCCGTCGATAGGAAGTGGCTGCCAGTTTCAAAACAACGGGTGCCCATGGGCAAGAACCACTGCCAGGTCCAGTAGGACCGGCCGGGTCGGTTCCCTTTTCTGATTCATCTTAAATGCCGACAGCGGCACCAAGACCAGCAGGGACCACAAGGACCTAGGGACCCCCAGACCCAGTCCAGGGCCCCCCTGACCCAGTCCAGGGCCCCCCTGACCCAGTCCAGGGACCCCCTGACCCAGTCCAGGGCCCCCCTGACCCAGTCCAGGGACCCCCTGACCCAGTCCAGGGACCACCTGACCCAGTCCAGGGACCACCTGACCCAGTCCAGGGACCACACACCATCCACCTTAGTTCTCTCAAAATGGAGGAGCATGGCCAACCAAATCTCCCATGATGCGTTGTGTGGCTCACCCAGGCCTCCGATGGTGTGTCGGCTGTCGGAGGGCCTCAGCAGCAGGGGGGCGCCCTCGGGGCGGCTCTCCTCGTGGTAGTAGACCCGGTAGCCCAGGACCCGGACGGAGTGGCCCGGGGCCAGGGACCAGCTGAGGCTGAGGGTGGTGCAGTTCAGGGGGTCCACGGTCAGCAGGGGGGCCAGGGGCACTGGGGGCGAGAAAGAGAAAAAACAATACATCGCTGTCAGACCAGTGATAAAACATATTCATGACAATCACGTTTAAATAGTCTATCTATACCGCTACTTCCTATATGCGTGCATTCTGTTCTTTCTTGATGAAGCGCCTCGATAAGGTGAACCCAGATCAAATACTTTTCCACGTCTCAGCCCGTCTGGACTAAAACTCAACCCTGGAGTTAACCTGGAGTTAGCGCGACCTTAGGGTCTGTTTAGTTAACGAACATAACATGCTCAGTATGCACATAACATGTCCAGCACGCACATGTAATGTGCGTGCTGGACATGTTATGTGCATACTGAAGTTCTGAACATGCACATATTCAGTCATTCTTTCTGGGGGTGAGACTCCACATAGAGGGGCCGCAGCCTTCAGTCCAGGAGCAGGGAGGGAGGGGGGCAGGTTTGTGTTCTCGGAGCGGAGGAGGATTCCTGTGGGTGTGATCCTGGGAAAGAGAGAGGCAGACCCTCCCCCGGCCGGCCGAGAGCCGCTCTAAGGGCCCCTATTCTCCCCCCGCCGCGGTCCGCCTCTCTTTATGGCCCCTGACTGAAGCCATCCTAATGCCACTGACAGTGGGGGTCAAAGGGTGCGGAGCAGCAAACGCAATGCCTGAACGAGATTATTAGAGAGCTCCTCTCCCTCTCTCTCTCTCTCTCTCTCTCTCTCTCTCTCTCTCTCTCTCTCTCTCTCTCTCTCTCTCTCTCTCTCTCTCCCTCCCTCCCTCCCTCCCTCCCTCTCTCTCTCTCTCTCTCCCCTCTCCCTGCAAATGCTGAACGGACAACAAACACACTGGTATGTGTGTGTGTGTGTGTGTGAGTGTGTGTGTGTGTGTGTGTCTGTGTCTGTATGTATGTGTGTCTATGTGTGTGTGTGTGTCTATGCGTTTCTATGCGTGTGTGTGTGATTGTGTTAAACATTTGCGTCCGGCTCCCTCCTCATATCTACTTTGATTCTGTACCCTGATGACCGCTGACCAGAGTCAAGCCCGGGCAGTAACCAGTAACCAGTAACAAGTAACCAGTAACCAGTCACACGTTCTTATGACCAGGAGGACAGCCTGTGTGTCCATCCACTCTGACCACATGACCTTCGACCTCACCCACCTTTGGCGCTGGAGGCCTTGGGGGTGCGGTGGGAGGTCCAAGCGGAGGGCTCGCCCCAGCCGGCCCCGGTGGCGGCCGTGATGCGCAGCAGGTAGGTGGTGTCGGGGCGGAGGTCCGTCAGCAGGTGCTGGCCCCGCCCCCCGGGGAGCTCCAGCGTGGTGGGCGTCGGCTCGGCGCCGCTGCGGAACGCCAGCCGGAGCGCCGTGACGCGGCCGCGGCTCAGCTTGGCGGGCAGCGGCGCCCAGGACACCGCGATGTCCGTCGGGCTGCGGCTGGTCAGGCTGAGCTCAGGGGCCCGCAGCGGGACTGGGGGACAAGAGACACACAGAGGGGCTGTTAGCACTGAGATCAGGGGCCCCAGGGGGACAAGAGACACACAGAGGGCCGGTCAGGGGCCCCAGGGGGACAGGGGGGACAAGAGACACACAGAGGGCTGGTCAGGGGCCCCAGGGGGACAAGAGACACACAGAGGGCCGGTCAGGGGCCCCAGGGGGACAGGAGACACACAGGGGGCTGGTCAGGGGCCCCAGGGGGACAAGAGACACACAGAGGGCTGGTCAGGGGCCCCAGGGGGACAGGAGACACACAGGGGGCTGGTCAGGGGCCCCAGGGGGACAGGGGGGACAAGAGACACACAGAGGGCCGGTCAGGGGCCCCAGGGGGACAGGAGACACACAGGGGGCTGGTCAGGGGCCCCAGGGGGACAGGGGGGACAAGAGACACACAGAGGGCTGGTCAGGGGCCCCAGGGGGACAGGAGACACACAGGGGGCTGGTCAGGGGCCCCAGGGGGACAGGAGACACACAGGGGGCTGGTCAGGGGCCCCAGGGGGACAAGAGACACACAGAGGGCCGGTCAGGGGCCCCAGGGGGACAGGAGACACACAGGGGGCTGGTCAGGGGCCCCAGGGGGACAGGGGGGACAAGAGACGAACAGAGGGCCGATCAGGGGCCCCAGGGGGCCAGGAGACACACAGGTGGCCGGTCAGGGGCCCCAGCGGGACAGGGGGGACACAGGGGGCCGGTCAGGGGCCCCAGGGGGCCAGGAGACACACAGGGGGCCGGTCAGGGGCCCCAGGGGGACTGGGGGGACTTGAGATCAGTAAAACCTCATGAAGACTGTTCAGACATTAACTCAAGCCCTGCTCAGGGTTTATCGGGGCCCCCCCTGCTGAGGGCCAGTTCAGGGGCCTGCGGTGGGAATCGAACCGGCGGCTCACCGTCTTCCAGCGTCTTGCCCACCACGGGGTCCGACATGCAGCTGGCGCCCATGGGCATGTAGGCCACGATGTAGAAGGTGTAGTTCCGCGCGGGCTCCAGGTCGTCGATGATGTAGCGCGTCGTGTCGTTGCCGATGACGACTTGGTACTCCTCGTTGTTCATGCCTGGCCAATCACACGAGAGAACAAAACAGAAGAGTTTAGTAACGGATAACATGTGGGCTCGGGAGTGCAGCCTCCCGTCTGAGTCTCCCTCTCATGGTCGGGACGGACTTGTGTTTCTGATTAGGAGGGATTAAAGAAACGACACAAAGGCCTTAACTTAACTTAACTTAACTGGCAGCCCGGGCCCACAGAGCGACTCCTGACCCGGTAAACAAAACCCTTGAGCAAACACACAAGAACCTCGCCTGGAGCGTGAATAGCCAATAAGTGTGTGACAAAGGCCTTCCTGTCCGCCCCCACACCCTGAGACTAGCACCCTTCATCACACGGCCTAATTAGCCCCTCTCTCTGCTAATTAGCCCCTCTCTGTCAGTGGCCCCTCCCCCGTTCTGCCCTACTCAGGTGCAGAGCGCTTGGTCTCTCCATTGATTCGCTCTTGCACCGGACTGAATGTGTCACTGAGTCTGAATCAACTAAAGCCTGAACAGAGCCAAGTGCCTTAGGAGATGGAGGGGGAGAGGGAGAGGGAGAGGGAGAGGGAGAGGGAGAGAGGAGAGAGAGAGGAGAGAGAGAGAGAGAGAGAGAGAGAGAGAGAGAGAGAGAGACAGAGAGACAGAGAGAGAGAGAGAGAGAGACAGAGAGAGAGTATCCCGGTTCCCGGTATACTCCGGCAGGTGCGTGGGTTCTGTGCGTTCCCGCTGGCCGCGTCCAAAGGCTCTCTGCTGAATGCTCCTACCACAGGCGGAGGCTTTCTGTGGGGACGGGGGATTGTCTGAGTGGCTGTCAGCAGAGGAGGACCAGGCTCCCAGGGCGGCTGAGGGTGTGAGGGGGTCTGCTGCCACACTGACGCCCTTGTGCTGCTACTGAATAGTTTGCTGAGCAGCGTGTCAGCCCAGTACAGCCCAGCACAGTGCCGGTCCTGGTGGGTACAGTCCACCAGGACCGGCACCCGACGCTGACGGAAAACGCTCTTATTACCCCCGGCCGGCCGTAGCGACCCACCAGTCCCCTGACCCCCGGCGGGCTGCAGCACTATTGAGAACAGATGGCCCCCCGCCCACATTCCACATGAGGAAGTCGATTTCAGGTTTTCTAGCGGTCGGCTCCAGGGCGAGGGAGTCAACGCAACACGGACCATACCACACGCTTTAGAGGGAGGGCTAAACATGGACCATACCACACGCTTTAGAGGGAGGGCTAAACATGGACCATACCATACGCTTTAGAGGGAGGGCTAAACATGGACCATACCACACGCTTTAGAGGGAGGGCTAAACATGGACCATACCATACGCTTTAGAGGGAGGGCCAAACATGGACCATACCATACGCTTTAGAGGGAGGGCTAAACACGGACCGTACCAAACACTTTGGGGCGGGGGGAGTCCGTAAAAGTGGATCAGTCCACACGCTTTGCGGCGGGGGGGTTTGTGTATAACCGGTCCTCCGGTATGCGCTCACCTTCGGCCTTCATGTAGTGGACGGAGTAGGCGATGACCTTGGCGGCGTTGTAGAGGGGGCGGTCCCAGGCCAGCAGCACGGCGGTGCTGGACACGGCCTCGGCCCGCAGGCCGCGCGGGGCGCTGGGCCGGTCCTCCGACACCACCACCACCAGCCGCGCCGCGGCCAGGACGCAGCCCAGCGCGCTCTCCGCCTGGCACTGGTACACGCCGTCGTCCTCCGCCGTGAGCTGGTTGATCACTAGTTTGCTGTGGAAACCACACACACACACACGTACAGACACACACACAGGCACACACACACACAGACACACGAACACACACACACACACACATATACACACACACACACACAAAAACACACACACACAGAAACACACAGACACGCAGACACACATACACAGGCACAGACACACACACAAACACAGACAGACGCACACACAGACACGCAGACACACACACAGAAACACACAGACACGCAGACACACATACACAGACACACACAGACACACACACACACACACACACACACACACACACACACACAATGAGGATTAGGAATGGGAGTGGGTCGGTGTGGGGGTCCCTGGAGCGTCTGGTCGGCTGTTATTGCCCTCTGAGGGGAAGGAGGAAGTGACTCTAGCGCCGTGGGCTCTGGGGTTAATTATTGAGCTTCCTCTCTGGTGAGGAAACACAGCTGATGAATATTTGATTCCAATGGTTTGGGAACAGGAAGCCGCGGCCGTATAAGGGAACAGGCCTCACTGTGTTGAGCCCCAGCGTGTATGAGGTCACTGACCACCACCTGAGGGCCCCCAGTGTGAGGAGCAGGTAGTGGGCGGGGCCTACCTGTTGTACATCTTGACGCGGCCGTTGGGGCGAACCCTCTCGCCGTTCTTCAGCCAGGTGACGAGGGGGGCGGGGGCGCCGGCCGCCGCGCACACGAAGCGGGCCGTCCCGGCGCGGGGGCGGGTCAGGCTCTGGGGCGCCTCCACCAGGGAGGGCGGGGCTAGAGCGACAGCAACAGACCAACGTCAGCACCATCAACAGGGCAGGAGCACCACCCACCACCCCACCATGTCCACCCTCAGGAAGGAACACCACCCAGCACCCCACCATGTCCACCATCAGGAACACCACCCACCACCCCACCATCAGGAACACCACCCACCACCCCACCATGTCCACCCTCAGGAACACCACCCACCACCCCACCATGTCCACCCTCAGGAACACCACCCACCACCCCACCATGTCCCCGCTCAGGAACACCACCCACCACCCCACCATGTCCCCGCTCAGGAACACCACCCACCACCCCACCATGTCCCCGCTCAGGAACACCACCCACCACCCCACCGTGTCCACCCTCAGGAACACCACCCACCACCCCACCATGTTCACCCTCAGGAACACCACCCACCACCCCACCATGTCCACCCTCAGGAACACCACCCAGCACCCAACACCAGAAGCACCACCCAGCACCACCCTAAGGAATACCACCCAACCATGTCCCCGCTCAGGAACACCACCCAGCACCCTCAGAAAAGCACCACCATCAGGAACACCACCCAGCACCCATCATGTCCACCCTCAGAACACCACCTCCATCAGGACCCCCCCCACCCCACCACGCCCCACCCTCGGGCCCGGGGGCGGAGCCTCACCGAGCACGGTGACGTTGGCGTGGGCCAGGCTGTGGGTGCGGGTCCCGGGCGTGGAGGCGCGGCACACGTACACCCCGGCGTGCTGCGGCCGCGCGGCGGACAGCACCAGGTTCCCGTTGCCGAGCACCCGGCTGTGGTGCACGTCGATGGAGCGCCCGTCGGCGCGGCTCCAGGAGATCAGGGGCCGCGGGCTGCCCGTCGCCAGGCACTCCAGCACCGCGCTGTGGTGCAGGGCCACCGAGGTGTTCTGGGGCCCCGCCACGATCAGGGGCCTCTGGGGGGGAGGGGGGAGGAGGGCTGGGGGAGGGAGGGGAGGGTTTAGACAGAGGGCAGCAGCTTTTAATTATCTTATCCTAGCTACCTCTGTTGTATGAACAAATGTACTTTTTGTAAGTCGCTTTGGATAAAAGCGACTGCTAATCGCCCTAAAGGTAAATGTAATGTGGCTCAGGAGGTAGAGCGGGTTGGCTGGTAACCCGAAGGTTGCAAGTTCGATCCCCGGCTCCTCCTAGCTGAGTGTCGAGGTACCCCGAGCGAGACACCTCCCCCTGACTGCTCCGGACGAGCTGGCTGTCGCCCTGAGTGGCTGACACCGCCGTCGGTGTGTGAATGTTTGAATGTGAGGCGGTATTGTCAAGCGCTTTGAGTGGCCCGCGCACTAACAGACGTCGCTCCTCCGGTTAAAGATTGTCTGAAATTGAAGCCCTCAAACGAGCGACCGGTCACTAGCTTCTAATGCCGTTAACTTCCTGCTCTGAGACCTGAACTTCCTGCTGAGCCATGACCCCGTGACCTCTGACCTACCGGGCGTGACGGTGAGCGTGGCCTCCACGCTGCGGCGGCGGTTGGCGATGTTGGTTGCTATGCAGCGGTAGTTGCCGGCGTCTTCCGCCCGCACGGCGTGGATCTGGAGAACGCCGCCGGGAAGTACGGTGAGTCTGGACGGAACCGGACGAGACGACGTTAACACAGAGAGGGTCTCACAGGGTCCGACGTTGATCATATGGAGCATTATGGGATGGTTTCAGATTCAACAAACGTTATAATGTTGATTTGGTTTGACTTCTGTTCATAACCAACATCAGAACATCAGAACGGACTAAAAGGAGCCCCTGAAACCCTCCAGTACCCCTAAGGGTCGGGACCCCCCTCTGAGAAACACTTGAGAGTAAGAAATGCGATTATATTATGACATGATTGCTAAATAGTTCAATATATTGAACTACGGTAGTGGTATGAAGACCTTTCAGTGTTAACATGGGTTTACATTAGGTGGACTACGGTAATGTTAGGGATGTGAGGCGAGGCAGACCTTTCAGTGCTTAGGGGCAGGGTGACACGGTTGAACTCCCAGGTGATGATGGGGGGGGGGTTGGAGTTAATGCTGCAGGCCAGCCGCCCCACGGAGCCCTCGGTCACCACGATGGAGGAGGGCTGGCTCGTGAAGGAGGAGATACCTGGGAGGAAACGCAAAGGGAAACGTCAGAGCGGAACCTTTTTACCTGGTTTCCAGGTTAGTCTTTGCCTTCTTTTGAGGACGTTGAACCCGAATGAGGAAAACAAACACATCCTAGCCTCCAGTATTGATCACAAAAAAGAACACAAGCAAATCAAGAAGAGACAATTTGTTTGGATGCGAGTTCTGTTTGATTCAGTTTGGATGTGAGTTCTGTTCGCTTCAGTTTGGATGTGAGTTCTGTTAGATTCTGTTTGTTCAGTCATATGGCTCCACTACACATGTCCAAATCGAGGAGAAATATGCCACCAACTCATGCTCCCTTGACTACATTTTTCACTTTGTGTTTTAAAACTAAATTTATTGCTACATTTCATTTATAAAATTTGGACCCATTGGAAGTCTACGAGCTCAGGAAACCAAACGACTGGTAAACCCAGGACCTACAAAGCAGGTAGAAGCTCCACCTCCTCCTGGGTGGAGCTTCTGGGGTCTGAAGAAACAGGAGGCTGCAGGGCTGCTCCTTACGACCCTGATCCATCAGTGTACGTACAGCGTGTTAAATACACCCATACACCAGCTCATCAATACCACTGCTGCATCCCAATAACAGCCTCCCTGGGTCACGCCCTCCCTAGGCCACGCCCTCCCCCGGTCACGCCCTCCCTCGGCCACGCCCTCTCTGGGGCACGCCCCCCTGCGTAACACAGGCAGGCGGACATAAAGGGGCCTAGCAGCACACAACCAATCAGA
The DNA here is from genome assembly GCF_031168955.1 of Gadus macrocephalus. Taxonomy (NCBI): domain Eukaryota; kingdom Metazoa; phylum Chordata; class Actinopteri; order Gadiformes; family Gadidae; genus Gadus; species Gadus macrocephalus. The sequence goes on along the minus strand of NC_082395.1, from coordinate 23,702,847 downwards.
GTATCCGACGGCTCTGATCCTAAAACCGCCAACGCTCTCAGACTTCGCATGTTGAATCGGACCAGACAGCCTCCGCGTGGTTCCAAAGGCTCCCAACACAGCTGAACACCTCAAACAGATTTGTTCCTCGTCCGAGTCTCCCCAAACCTTTCAGATGGCCAACGGTTGGGCCAGTGTGTTCCACACTTCAAACCCCTGCTGTCGCTCTTCCTCCTGTGTTTCCGAGTTCAGGAGGAAACCGGCCATTAGCTCTGTTCTTTCTCGCCAGTTTTTAAACTTTGCTCTCTTCAGATATGTCAACAAGTCACGGCTGCTGCCCTTTGACCTCTGAGCTGTCTCTCTCCTGGCGTTCCTGATGGGCTCCGGCCCCCGGGCCGATCCCAGGCCGGCACAGGAAGGGGCGCAAAGGTGAACCATGTGGTCGCGGACGCGTGGCAGAAACTAAACACACTAAAGCCTCGTGGCTTCAGGTCTCACTCCGCTGATCCCTCAGAGCTACAGACGCCCACTGAACGACCGGGTGATGGATGGGCTCCACTCGGTGGTCTCTGACACGCAGAGACATTCACCACGACCCTTGCTCCACCCTCCCTCCCAGAAAGCAGGGGGCCCACTGCTCTGCAGACGAGGAGACGCTGCCCCCCTCGGGCCGGGGCGGCGGCGGGACTGCCAGGTGTCACGGTGCCAAACCGCCGGGGGGGGGGGGCTCCAAGAGCAGGCAGACTCTGGGAGGGTCCTGACGCCATCCCGGCCCACTGACAGCTGGGGAGCGGAGAGAGAGGAGCCTTCGCCTGAGAGGAGAAGGCGACGAACAGAGGAGTGTTCTCTCAGGACGATGCGTCTCACTCTGCCGCTCAGCAGAGCTTCTACTTAGCCCAGAGCGAAGCACGATAGCTACTGAAATATACAATAAACAAATACTTTGAAAAGATTTGAACATCTTTTAATCAAATGTTATGATCAAATCTTCTCCGTTTGTTGTCCTTCTGAAAGCGTGGTAGTGTATTCGGGGGGGGGGGGGGGGGGGGGAGACATGCTGGGGGGGTGGGGGGCAACATGGGGGGGGCATCATACTGGAGAGGGGGGGTGGGGGGCAACATGGGGGGGGGGGGGCATCATACTGGAGAGGGGGGGTGGGGGGCAACATGGGGGGGGGGCATCATACTGGAGAGGGGGGGTGGGGGCAACATGGGGGGGGGGCATCACACTGGAGAGGGGGGGTGGGGGCAACATGCTGTTCTGATCGCTGGTTCCGGAGCGGTTGCTCTGCTGGACCTGTTTAATTGAATTAGCTCTGAGCGGTCAGGCCTCTCGTGTGAGCGAGCGGTCGCCTATTCTGCTCGGAGCTTTGATGTGAGCTGAGGAGGAGGGGGGGGGGGACCTGACTCCCTGACCCCCCCATCCTAACACACCAGGTCTGAACCAGGGTTAATGAGCTGAATGGTAGAAGCTGAGGAGTGCATGGGAACCACTGTTGGCTGTACTGGTCTGTACTGGGCGCCCTGCCTCCCTCTAATGGTATTGGATCGGTAAACAGGGTCATTGATTATGGATCAGCCCTGAGCAGGGTTGTTGGGGTGTCAGGCGCTCAGAGGAGACGACCTTCGCTAGCCGCTGATGTTTCCCTCGACCCCTTCATGTTTATTTATGTAAGGATCCACTGAGGGGAAATGATCCATACAGTGAGTTCAGTATTGAATATCTTTACTTCAATATTGATTTACTTAAGTTCGCTAACAGTTACTGACAGTTTTTTGTTTTCGAATTCCTTCAGTGTCTTATGTGAATAAGTAAAAGGTCTGAAAAATCTTCAAGAAAGGGCCATCAAGGGTTTTCACGCTCCGTGAAATCAAACGTTTACAGAGCCGCTTTCGTCAGAGGCAAATACCTCGTTCTTTACTTCTCCCAACACAAAGAGGTTACGGCCATCTGTCTCTCCCGGCTTACCTCTCACCTTTCACCTCTGACCTCTGCCAATCCTAGCCAGCGCACAGCTCCGGCCTATTCTTGTGTGACCACCCCAGAACTCTGCTGCTGCTGTGCAAAGCTTTGGTTTCTAGAAACTATCCATCACTCAGGGAAAACCCCTGCACTTAAAACAACACAAACGCTGATCTTTACTGCTCTTTTTCAGCCTCTTGACTGCAATAACTCAGGATTGTTGCAACCACAATATGGCTACGGCCCGGTGATGAACTATCACTGGTTACAGGACAGAACTAACACGTAACATGACATAATTATCACCGGTTACCAATTATTCAGGCCAATCTTTGACTTTAAAGGTCAGGGCTGCCCATGTATTTCCCCTTTAACTGGCTATTGGTTATTCTCTCCCCTCCTCATCGGTCAGACTGGGAGCAAATGATGAACGCACTGCTGTTTGATCTGACTGCTACACTGGTCGACTGTTCCCTCTGCATGAGAACATTCAGATGTTTCTCCAGAGCAGAATCTACGACCTACAGCAGGTTTAGATTCACCCTCTGGGAGGGGGGGGGTCTCGACCCGGAGCAGAACAGAGGCTAAG